>NC_046166.1:36860275-37057409 GCF_011064425.1 Rattus rattus
ACCTTGCATTTTAAATGAAATGACGCAAGCCATATTAAATAGTACCTGGAATATTTCAAACCAGTTCATTTGCATGTAGCAATGTCTTATAGTGGTCTTTGTGGGTATAGTAAAAATAATCAAACTGCATTTCACACCTTCTGAAAAAGTCATCCATGGATAAGGTGTATTTTGGAGTTATATTTTTGTTATAAATCTCTCATGAATTTAATGAAAACATTGCAAGTTATCATTGTACCTAAGCACTATTCATCCATGATAAACAATGTTTAGTATTAAAACAAAAATGGATTCAAAGATGGTATGCTTAGGTAAACTTTTTGATAATCACCCTGCATGCTATTTATCGCAGACGTCTATAGGGAATTGTTGGGAATTCGTTTAAAGACTGAATAATACATATTTCCTGTCAATTAGATGTCTAGCAATAATGAAATCCTGACTGTGATCACAGACTTTTTTAGATTACAAGCATTTCAGCTAAAGAACCATGATGGTCAACAGTTCTTAATAAAGGACAAAAGAACTTTTTAAACACTGGTTGCTGACTAGTCTCTTTTAAAACATCATTTATGAATATGTTATTTTGTCACTACATACTACTTAAAACAATATGAATTTGTTTTTAAGAACCTTCTTCATTTTGACAGAAAATTATAAAGGGTAGAATCAAACGAGTGACTTCCACTGAAGGGCAGCTAATGCAAGCTTAACTAAATTAACCTCCTCAGAAGTTGTGTTGCATTTCAATGAAGTATTTACAGCTTATTTATAACATCAAAATGCTAATAATCACAAAATAATCATAAAATCTTATATGAAATTGAAATACCACTATTTTACAAATACACATCAAATTTCTACATTCAACTAAACATTTAGTTTTTTCATTATACCATTACATTTATCACATTTATGAATTATGTCTTTTGTTTCTCAAGTGTAATGAGAAAAAATATTATTATAAATAAGCTATCAAAAACAATGACTTAATTAAGTTCATAGCCAAATGGATGGAACTAGAAAATATCATCCTGAGTGAGGTAACACAATCACAATAAAACACACATGGTGTGCCCTCACTGATAAGTGGATATTAGCCCAAAAGCTCGAATTACCCAAGATATAATCCACAGACCACATGAAGCTCAAGAAGAAGGACGACCAAAGTACAGATGCTTCAGTCCTTCTTAAAAGGGTGAACAAAAATAGTCATAGGAGGGTATATGGAGGCAAAGTTTGGAGCTGAGACTGAAGGAATGGCCATTCAGAGCCTGTCCTACTTGGAAACCCAGCCCATATATATATACCTCCACCAAAACTAGACAACATTGAGGAAGACAAGAAGTGCATGCTGACCAGAGACTGATATAGCTGTCTCCTGAGAGGCTTAGACAGAGCATGACAAATACAGAGGTGAATGCTAGGAGCAAACCATTGAACCGAGAATGCGGTCCCAGTTGGAGGAATTAGAGAAAGTATTGAAGGAGTTGAAGGGGCTTGCAACCCCATAAGAACAATAATACCAACCAACCAGAGCTCCCAGGGACAAAACTACTACCTAAAGACTACACATGGACAGACCATGTGTAACTGCATATTTAGCAGAGGACTGCCTTGTTGGGCACCAATGGGAGGGGAAGTCTTGGATTTTCCAAGACTGGATTCCCCAGTGTAGGGGAATGTCAGGGTGGGGAGGTAGGAAGAGCGTGGTTGGGGAGGGGGAACACCCTTATAGAAGAAGGGGAGGGTATGGGATAGGAGGCTTATGTATGGACAGGAAACCAGAAAAGGGAATAACATTTGAGATTTAAATAAAATATTCAATAAATAAATAAACAAATAAGAAGTCTTCGGGTGAGTAGTATCAAAGCCTTTGCATTAATATAAAGTATCACCTTTGTATGCATTTAGTAGAGAAGGATCAGTCACTAACATTAACTATTTTTTATTTGTTTATTTACACTTAATTTCTACTTTTTATTTAATCAAAGACCCTGACCCACAAAATAGTATCACTTATATTCATGGTATCTCTTTCTACTTCAGGTACACATCTCTACAGGAGCTGTGCAGACACATTTACAGGTATATCTCCTAGATGATTCTAAAACACATCAGCCCATAAACTTGACAGTCAAAGTTAAGGATAACACTGTTGAAGTATTCTGCATCACTAAACAACAGGACTCAACATTGTGCAACTTCCCTCTTCCCATAGATAATGGAAACTATGTCTTACTAAGTTAATATGAGCCCAAGGAAAGAGTCATCTCTCCCCATCTGACAGGTACACAGTGAGTGAGCAAATCATATGGAATCACAAGCTTGCTGAGTGATGACTGTGAGCTCCAGAGTTCCTTCACAGTTAACAAACTTCTTGACACTTGAGTTCATTGGAGGGCCAGGTTGATGGCTTGAGTTTAAAAAACGTTTCCATACAATATACTTTGACCATATTATATTGCCAAACTGCCACAGCTCCTAACCTATCTGACTCATGTTCAAACCCTGTCACTCACTTTCTCCCCATCTCTCCCTAAAATCAAAACCAAATAAAAATTAAAGAAAAATAAAATAACACAAGATTATAAAATATCAGATCAAATCAAAATATAACATCCATCCCCCTACACACAAAAGTCATAACCGCAAAATATGGAGTCCTTATTTTGTTGACTCCTGGATATAGATCATATACATTTGAGTACCTCAGTGCAGAGTCTTTATTTGTGTTCAACATTTATATTATACAAAGCTCTAAAGAAACCTTTTGTAGTACATTATTAAGAAGTAAATTCATATATCTTATTAGTATATGTAGCTTTGACCTTGAATAGAAGCCAGTAAGATCATTTCCCCACCACATACAAGCTATAACTTTTCTTCAAACTGATATTTTATACCTTTTATCATTTTATTATATAATTGGTTTGAAAACACATTATCGTTCTTACTAGAAATCATTACAGCCAAAAGATTCCATTCTTATCTGTCATCTACAAGAGCTGTATGTTAACACATCCTTGAGTTACTTTAGTAGGGACACTTATTATTCCACAGGAAAAAGGGTGCCATTTGAATGCTCAAATGTATGTCATAGAATGTCTTATGAAATATTTATCAATAATGTGAAATTTTATGCTATGAAAAGACAACATTTAAAAGAAAATTACTTTTATTCACTTTCCCATAAGCAGTCTACACAATGAAGTTCTTGCTATCACTGAACAAAAGGGCTCCAGTAATTGCTCCCAGGAAAGGACACCATGTAGGTCCCGTGGCTGTTATTAAACATGGGTTTCTGGCTAAGGTCAGGATGAGTAATAAGCAATTATACCACTCAGGGTTGAGTTAAAAAGCACTTAATGTTTACATGACCTTCCATGAGTAGTTTAGTATATTTATAAATATTTGCCATTAGTTTGCCTTTTGTCATTGACTAAGGATTGACCTGTGTCACTTGTCACTGACACCTAACACCAAAATGAATTGAAAAACTGTCTTTAGAAATAGGTTTCCTTGATACAGTGACATTTATAAATGGGCCTTTAAAGACAATACTTTTTCTATATACTTTGTTTCAATTCCCTGTCACTCTCAAGTGGAGAATTTTATAATACTAAATATATCACATCTTTTCAAGTTCATTTCTCTAAGCTCATCTCTTCATCTCTGCAGAAATCTATATATTTTCTCTTCCAAATGACAATGAGCTATTCATATGATAGTCTGTTTAGGATAGGAAATGACATACATTTTTTAATAAAAAGAAATACAATGAAACTAAGAGTTACTGGTTGGTTTACCATCCAATGTTGTTGAATGTCATGATGGTTTTAAAAGAAATTACTCTCTGGAAATGTGAATTTCAGTTTCCTTGTTTGCCAGAAACAAAGGTTTAGATACAGGAGACTGTTTAATTGACTTTGCTGTGATATGAGTCACTGAGTGGCTTTTATCCATTTTATTTTCTCTTTCCTTTACACACACACACACACACACACACACACACACACACACACACACAATCTTAGAACTCTAAAATTTGCTGTGTGAATTACCAGTTTTACTGCTATTATTTTTGCACTTTCTATTTATTCTTAACACGTTTGTAATTTTTCATAATGTATTTTTTGTAAACACAGACAACTAAGGATTCTCTTGTGAGTTGCAGAATACTTTTTTCTTCTCATGTAAAAAGTGTATGGGTTCCTGCTTAGGAAGTAAATAAAATACATTAAAATACATTTTAAGCATAAAATTAAATTTGGTATGCTGGTGACTACTTCATTTCTCAAAACTACAATTTGAAAAAAAAATGTGTTGTGCATTATATACATACAAATGCACTATAAATAGGAAATGACAGGAAAATAACTAAGCCAATTGAACAGCAGACTACACTTGGTGTTTTAATTATACATTTCAGACCATACTTCAGTTATTAGTTTCCTTTTAATATGAATAGTGCAGCACTGTTGCCACAGGGAGATAACATCTGAAAGTTACACGTCCATTGGGCACAACTATCAGCATTTTCCCTCTATTTGGGTCATGAACCCAATTAATCCTCATTGCAGAGAGGATAAAGGAAAGACCAGCGATCATGCACACTAAATGTTATCTGACTCTAATCTGACAGTCATTGTTGATTGAACTTGGTACTTCTTGAAGCTTAAGAAATGAGACTCAGCAGGCATATAGATTTCCCTGTATTTCACTCAAAGCTACTACAAATGATTCTAAAAATCAGCAGAAATGAAACCGTAAAGTTACATATGAGACTACATTTTATTTCTTAATGGCAAATGTGAGAATCTGCATGTATTTCATACTTTTATAAAAGAATTCATGTCTTTCTTACTTTATTAAACCAAATGTATCAATTTTATCTCCAAAGCTACTTAATTTATTTAATGACATTTACTTAATAAATAAGTAATTCATCTATTAAAAATTTTATGTATATTAATTTATTCATAGTTGATTTACTATTTCACTAATGTAAAGATCCTATTGGTATTTGTAACTCTAGTCTTTAACAAAATTCTTGGAATAGTTGGGCTTTTGTCTTATTTTATAGTTCTATATACAACTATGCATATTTAACAAATATACAGGTTAGATAGACTTAAATAATATGCTTACTATACCCATGTGACAAATATGTAACTTATTTATTATTATTGTTATTATCATCATCATTATTATTAATCATACTTAGGTCTATAATCTCAACACCAACCAGGATTAATGAAAAGGAATTTTGTGTGTTTGGATCGGCGAGGCTTCCACAGTTCTTTTTAGTCTTGCCTGGACTTCAGTATGAGATCTTGTTCAAAAAAACCAAAGTGGAAGGTAGAATTTAGAAGAAATCACAATACAAAGAAACACATGATTAAAATATAAGGACATGAAAAATGAAACAAGAAGTGACAAAAGCCAAAGATACAAGAAGAAAGTCAGTGCCATGTCAAGTGACAATTTAAAAATTCCCCATGGATCCTTCCAAAGGGACAGCCAAATTATATTTCCGTTGTGGGAGGTGCAGACAGATTCTTGTCTTATTTATTTTTCATGTCAGAATTTCAACAGCTTAAATAACTGGATTGCAGAATTGAAGATCACTTGTTCCACATTAAAACATGGGGCTAAAATCAATGCTGAAGAGTGAGAATCCAAATTAATGAAGCATGCATTTCTGAATGTCCCATTACCAAATGGGTTTAATTCATATTAAATGATTATTTACAGTTTGGAATATATTTCCTTTTTTTCTGCTCCAAGTATTTGCTTTATGATGGATGTAAAACTTTGGTTAACTTTAAACCTCTAATGAAATAATTTTCAAGGAAAAGAGTAGCAGCAGCTTCCAGATTTACCTTCTTTTTTCTCTTCAGCCATTAATATCATTGGCTGTAAATAAGACTGGACAGTCATTTTACATGTTTTCATATTCATCAAGAAATAGAAAGCCTCTTAATTGTTTTCTAAGAACCTTATTTTTTATCTTTTTCACAATCCTTAAATCATTACAGAGATGCAGAGATGATATAGCAGCATTTCACACATAAACTATTATGCATATTATGAAATTATATTATGTGTCATTTGAAAATCACAGTCTTTGGATATGTTGTTTCCTAGTTATTTTCAAAATATGGAGCTCCAGCAAATCATTCTACATTGCTGAGACAAATATCTTACAATGCTCTATGTTTGTGGTAAGAAATGTGTCTGTATGAATTAAAGATTGATCATATTTTGGGCAAAGAGGTAGTCCCACGAAGAAAGAAAAAAATATTCAGATTAAATGGTCAGCAATGATTTTAAACTATATAGAACCTATTACTCTTCTAATAAGTAAATTGTCTATCAATTGAAGAAATGAGTTTACATGGAATAGCTAATCAATGTATGGCTTTGAATAAACTCCAGATGCTGTTTGTAAAATGAAGATGCAAACATTTGTTCAAGGCGGCAGTAGAGGAGCAATAACCACGATTGACATGAGAGTGCATGGGTATAAGAAAGAGTGCATTGAGCTATGCTTTAATTACATTTGATGGGCTTCTTTTTTTCTTACAAATCTGAGTAAAGTTTCAATCCCAGAAATGCATAAGAGATGTAGTTATATAGCTTCAATCACAGGCAACCTGCACACACACCCCGCCCTGATTCAATGAGGCAGCTCATTAGCCATAATAGACGTTCTCTGGCTTGCTAAGCACCTAATTTGCTACTAGTAAATGACTTTAAGCACAGAGAAAAATAAATCAGCATAAAAAGCATAGCTCCTATGATAATTAAGAAATGCTAGACATATGATTATGTATCTGAAGATGCTTCAATTATATAATGTGTCATATATTTTATTACATATGCATATACTCACTTCCATTTAATTCAAGATGCCAATCAGTCATTGTAATATTTACTATAACTAGAATAGTTACATAGTTACTAGTGTTTAGGGGATCACAATAGATAATAATAAACTAAATCCTCTAGAAATTTCATTGAAGTCTGAAGGATGAGGCATGTGAATCTGCAGCACATAATATATGACAAAGTATAATTTCATGTTGGTGCATACAGGGCTGAGAAAACTGCTCGTATTTCAGAGTACCAAGATTAACATGAGAAAGGCTTCAAGAATATTTGTTCACTAGGAGGAAAGTGAACTAGCCTTCAATAGGGGCTAAGTTTTTATGAAAAAGACATTTTGTTTGCTGAAGGCATATAGATTACATATATAATGGTTGATGTTACTCTGTAGCTAATTTTCATGTTCATATTGTTATTCCTCTGCCTTTTAAATAAGAAAAAGAAATGAGCTTAATTATGCATTAAGTATGAGGACATCTCTGTTTTATAGCTGGCCCTAAGGTAATTTCAGGTGCAGGTGTTTTCTCTCTGACAGTGGCATCTGGCTACGGACAGGACGTTACTAGAATTGTTCCATAGAGAAACCCAAGTTCTTGGCACTGCACCTTGGTTCTTAGGACTTGAGATTTGTTGAGCACACAATGAGATAGTTCATATGAGAGTAGTGCATCTTTATGAATTATAACTCTTGCTAGTAGAGTTTTATGAATTTAAAAATAGCAATGAGAATTTCATACACACTTACAATGTGGTTTTAATCAAATTGATCCTCCTTGCTCTTCTCTTCAATTCTGTCCATACTTTTCCACATTGTCCTTACAATCACGCATACTCTGTTTCAGCACTGAGACTGCAGGGTGGGGAAGGGTGATTTCTAACTCTATTGTCCTCTACTGCACCTGCTTAGCTTCTGCCAAGACTTTAAGCAGGAGGTTAAGAATATAGTTATACTAAAATGTAAAAAATGGTAAGACATGAAAAAAATCTAATACAAACCTATGATTAAAGAAGTGAGATAATGTTTTATACTTCTTTACATTGTCATCGCTGGAAGTTTTAAATTTCTTCTGCAAAACTCTGTCCTTAGGAGACACAATCTTTAATCTGTTATCTTCCCTGAAATGTCAGAAACTACACCCATGAAATCTCACAAACATGTCAGCCTATGACCTGAACGATGACTACAATAGTAGACATGCTGACATGGATATGAGGAAAGCTCATGAGGTGACACCTCTAACAAATGTGGAGAGGGTAAGAAATAGAGAAGAAAACACCAAATGATTCCCTCATACAAATTGGTTAGCACTGACAACATTAATAAGTAATAATACACAGACTGAGCAGGATGCATTTGTTTAGTTATAAGCATTTTTGTGAGTGTCCTCATGTATGTTCATGCCCATGTATACATGTGCATGTATATGTGTATGTATAACAGCAAAGAAAAATGAAACCAAAATTATCAATACAAAAGATGGATATTGAGCAAGAAATGAGATTGGAAATTATGTAATTATATTAAAATTTCAGAAGTTTAAAAAGTATTAAAGTCTTTGTTATAAATGATGACAATATTAAAATTGTTTTTCAGTTTTGCATGTTATTATTCACTTTGTCTGTTCTCTATTTCATTAGACATAATGCTTTTGAGGTAATCTGTAAAAATAATCACATACTAGATCTTCTTTCAGCTTTTTACAACATTCTACTCTGATTTTCATATTGGCTACAACAGTTTTCTCTTCCACCAATGATGCAATGATGGGTAAGTGTTTAAACCCCTTTTCCCAAAACTTCAACATTTGCTGTCAGGTTTTTGTTTGTTTGTTTTTTCTTCTCTCTCTCTCTCTCTCTCTCTCTCTCTCTCTCTCTCTCTCTCTCTCTCTCAATTCTATCTCTCTGATATTGGCTATTCAGACTGAAGTAGAATAAAAGCTCAAAGAGGTTTTAGTTTGCATTTCCCTAATTCCTAATAATCCTAATTCTATGACTATAGAAAAACCCACAGGACACACACACACACACACACACACACACACACACACACACACGCACGCACACACTCAGACACACATATGTACATATGAAAATTTTATGAAACTTAGTTGGCTTATTTTTCAGTTCTGTGGCCCCTAATTCTTATTCTCACTATTTTTCTGCCCACACAACTTAGTTTCTGTTTCTTAAACTTATCAGGTGCTATTTGTGTTGCCCAATCATGGATGCTTGTTCTTACACTGGATTATGTCAATACTGCAAGGACTAGTCTTAGAGAATACTGACTTGTTCTCTCCTAGATGCTATCAATTGAGAAAACCCCTTGCTTAAGGGTGGGCTCAATAATCAACTATCGCTTCCAGTCTCAGATTTGACCCATTTTCTGGAATTAATAATATATTTCTTAATAATTTGCATGCCTCATTTTATAATAATTTTCTCTAAGTTCTCTATGAAGTTTCTCTATGAAAAAGCCTACTTTTTAGTTAGGTCCTTTGTTTTCGTGCCTTTTGGATTTGAGTTCTGTATATATCCAAAAATGTATCTGGCATTTGATGTATTGGTGACAAAGTTCCCACTCTCTGTGCTTCTTCTCTCCTTGGTGGCTGTTTCCTTTGTTGAACAGAAGGGTTGTTTGTTTTGTTTGATGAGATACAATGGCTGGCTTGAACTCGTGAGCAACTATAGTCCTACTTGGAAAAACCTTTTTCTTCACATGTACTTTAAAGAGAATCACATATGTTTTCTGTTAGCTCTCTTCATATTTTAGATCTCAGTATTTCAGGTCTTTGATCTAGTGTAAATAGATGTTCATGCAACATGATATGTACTAATTTATCATACTAAATTCACTCTTCGTATGTAGACATACAGTTACCCCAGTATAATTTGTTGAAGATGCTGTTTTTTTCCACAGTGTGTATTTTGACATATATGTTAATTCTGAGTACTCATAATAAGAAATTTTTGCCTATTATTCTATATGATTTGTTTGTTTTTTATTTGTTTTTGTGCAAGTGCCATCCTGGTTTTATTAATGGAGCACTGTAATATAGCTCAAAAATTGGTATATTAATTCCTCCAACATTGTTCATTTTGTTCATGATTTCTTTGACTGTCCAGGGTCAATTAGATTTCCACATGAATTTTGGAAGCATTTAATCTATTTTTCAGAATAATGTTATAGGCATTATGAATGAGATTCTACTTAATTTATAATTGCTGAAATACTCCTTAGCATATATAAAAATGGTAGTGTACTCCTTCACAGACATCTGCTTTGTCTTCTTTATTCACAATACCTGGGAAAAAATACAAATACCATTCAACTGATGACAGTTAGGTACATATTCATACTGTTATTATATTCATCTGTAAATTAAAATAAAAAATATGTTTTCAAGTAGACAGATGCAACTAGGAAATACCACACTGAATGAGGTAACCCAAACCCCTAACAGAAGCCAAATGACACGTGTTGTCCTTTACTTGAGAATAGTAGATCTGAATCTTTATATATTATATAATCTGATGTCATTGCTGAAGCCAGAAAAATAGAGAGGAAACACAGGAAGGACTGCAGAGAAGAGGTTTTAGAGAAGACAAAAGAAGAAAGAGAAAGACTACACATCAAGGGACCCATGTCTTCAGCTGCATATTTTGCAGAGGATGGCTTCTGTGCGGCATCAATGGGAGGAGAGACCCTTAGTCTTATGAAGGCTTGATGCCCTAGAATAGGGCATAGCCAGGGCGAAAAGGTAAGAGGATGTTGGAGGGGAGCACCCTCATAGAAGCAGGGAGGGGGGTCATATAGGGGGTTTACAGAGCTAAAACCAGGAAAGGTGATAATATTTAAAATATAAATAAAGAAAATATACAATTTAAACAAAGTAAAAGGTGGAAACTATTTTATGCTTAAACTAGATCGAGAGGGAGAGAAGGAGGGTAATACAGAGAAAGAATAAGGAACAGTAGAAAACACTAAGACTGAATAAAACATAAAGAAACAGAATTAATATGTGTACTTAAAATATAAACAAGTAATATCTATCTATCTATCTATCTATCTATCTATCTATCTATCTACTTATCTAGTAGATAGCTAAGTAGAACTAAGCAATTGCTACTTCCTTCACAGTTATTTAGATATAGATGATAGTATAGATTAGAGATAAAGATGATCTTAGATATTGATATATAGATGATAGATAGAAAGATAAATAAAGTACACATATAATGTTACTTGTGATGATATCTTCACTCTCAAGACCAATATACCACCCAATAAAATTCCTCATTCTATGAGAAACCTCTCTCGGTACTGGTAGTCTGGTAGGAACAAAACAGTCCACAAACACTATTGGCTATGCCACTGAATGAGTTTGCACCTCAGAACTTCAATTTAAGAACTGATTGTGGAGCCTTCTTAGCACAGTAGGCAGTGAGTCAGTCTCATAATCTGAAGAATTTATTGCTAAATATCTACATTTTATACACAGGCCGAAAGGGAATCTGGCAGTTACTACCCTGAAGCCTCTCACTGAGGACTAACTCTAATAATATGAGAGAGTACTGGGCCAGGAGCTGAAAGAGGTAGCAATTGTTCAGTTCTACTTGGTTTGGACACCTAGAATTCACACCAGTATTTAGCCTGGCAGATGCAGGTAGTGATCAAGAGTGGCAAGAAAGCAGCAGCCTGAAGAGCTCATGCACGGAAGCTCTGTTGGCCTCTGGGGAGAGCGGGGGCCCTTACAGCAAGGCCAGGAGGCCAGTGGTGAAGGTACATCTTAAATTTTGGTGTATTCACCAGAAATCTGGAGATTCCAGAACCGTGAAATAGCCATCAAAGACATCAGGGTTGGATTGAAACCAGATTAAGCCTATACGACAAGCTGTTTGTACTGTGCACAGCAGAGTTTAGCTGTAAACCTGAGATACAACAGAGTCCTGTGTGCTGACTCTGAGGAAATTCTTTCTAGAAAATTTCATGTCAGTGATATGGATCTCTTAAGAAGCATGCCTGATTCTTCACCCCCAGTGTACCAAGACCCATTATTCCAGAAAAGCAAAAGTTTCATTCTCACAGATTGTTAATCCATTTTGCAATAAGAAGTTATATAAATTGGGTTTGAATTTTTAGCTGATCATAGTTAAGAGACTTTGGATTTTAAAAAGCATGCAGCTCTTAAAGTGTTGATTTATTTTTTAACCGTTTATTGATTCTGATTTTCACATCGTGCAATCCAGTCTCCCTTATCTCCATGTCCCCTAATACCTGCTCTCTGCCCTTTAATCTTCTCCCAAAAGAAGCAAACACACACACACACACACGTAAGCAAAGAAAACATGTTGTTGTTGAAGCTAGAACGTTATGTGGCCTCAAAGATTCTGCAGGGCCAAGCAGAAGGCCTGCAACTGTCTGCATTAAGTCGTTTATGTATGTATTATGGCTGTTATCTTGGTGTATTTGTGGAGCATTAACTATGGGAGCCTTTGTATCAGACTCTTCCTGCTCTTGAGAATCTTTGACTGCTATACATTTGCCTTTTCCAGCCTTTATTTTTTCCTTTATTTATTGGATATTTCTTTATTTACATTTCAAATGTTATTCCTTTTACCAGTTTCCTGTTCATAAGCCCCCTATCCCTTCCCATTCCCCTTCATCTATAAGGGTGTTCCCTTCCCCATCCACCCACCCCTTACCATCCCTCTGATATTCCTTTGCACTATGGGTCCAACCTTGGCATAACCAAGGCTTCTCCTTCCATTGGGGCCCAACAAGGCCATCCTCTGCTACATATGCAGTTAGAGCCATGAGTGAGTCCATGTACAGTCTTTGGGTAGTGATTTAGTCGCTGGAAACTCTGGTTGTTGGGCATTGTTGTTCTTATGCGGTTGTAAGCCCTTCCAGCCTTTATAAGAAGGCTTTCACCTTGACTATTTTGGGTCTTGTTTTGTCCTGTTTGACTGCCCTTTCTTTGAAGCTGTTCTTTTCTGAAGAGGAAAAAGAGGAGGTATGGATCTGGGGAGAAGAGATGTTGGAGAACCAGGAAGAATGGAAAGAGGGGAAACTATAGTCAGTTCTATTGTATTAGAGAAGAGTTTGTTTTCAATTAAAAAAAAAGAATGATTAATTTAAAAATAAAAGACATAAAGCAAAAGGGAGAAATTTCTTCAAATTCCCAAGATAAAGGTGATAAGCAAAATCATAAATTCCATCCACATTCCTAGTTCTAATTTTTAATGTGATATAATCTGTTTGAAACTGGGATACATTCAATGTACATTAGACTCACCAAGCTCTGCTAATGTCTCTTTGCTCCAAAAAGAAAGTGAGTAACATTGATTTTAATAAATATATCTGCAAATCAAACTTCTCCATCCTCAGGTTGACATTTCAAAGAGCAATTAAATACTGACTTTTAAATTTTGTTTTTTCACTTTCAGACATAATAAGCCATAATGAAAGTTGTTTTAAAGCAATTTGCCTGAGTAAAATTAATTCATTTCACCAACAAAAAGATACACTGGATGATGAGTAAATCTTTTAACTGTATCTTGATGGAGATGAAATTTACTAAATCAAATTTAGAATATATAAAATGGTTAAATTGATTAGGCGCAAGTTGATGATAAATATGTTTATCTATCCATTTCTAGTAGGCAAGATAGAAATTACAAAATGGCAATTGTGACTTCTGTGTTCTTAATGTCATCATCTGAGAGATACTATTATGGTACCAATTAAACACAGGTTAAAAAATCTAAGACCTAACTGGTGAAATAATTTTCTAGGCCGTCTATGATGGTTTAAATATGCGTGGCCCAGGGAGGGACACTATTAGGAGGTGTGGTTTTGTTGAAGGAAGTATGTCACTGTTGGGTGATATTTGAGAGACCTTTCTCCTAGCTTCCTGGAAGCCAGTCTTTTCTTTTTAGCCTTCCAAACTAGATGTAGATCTCTCAGCTCCTCCAGCACCATGCATGCCTGGGTACTGCTATGTTTCCTGCCTTGATGATAATGAATTGAACCTCTAAACATGTAAGCCAGCACCAAAGAAAATTTGCCTTCATAAGATTTTCCTTGGTCATGGTGCCTTTTCACAATAAAGGAAACTCTAAGATACTGCTGCACTGGCAAATTTCTCTGGTAGGTCTGGTTGGTTGATATTGTTGTTCTTCTTATGGTGTGCAAACCCCTTCAGTTCCTTCGGTCCTTTTTCTAACTCCTCCATTGGGGACCCAGTGCTCAGTCCAATGGTTGTCTCTGAGCATCTGCCTCTACATTTGTCAGACTCTGGCAGAGCCTGTCATAGCGGCTTACTCTCTGCCTACTTATTCAATATAGTAATTGAAGTTCTAGTCAGAGCAATGAAAGGAGGTCAAAGGGATACAAATTGGAAAGAAAGAAGTCAAAATATCACTATTTGCAGATGATGTGTTAGTGTACTTAAGTGACACCAAATATTCCACCAGAGAACTCCTAAACCTGAAAAACAACTTCAGCAAAGTGACTGAACATAAAATTAAATCAGTAGCCTTCCTCTACTCATAGGATAAACAGACTGAGAAAGAAATTATGGAAATGACACCCTTCACAATAGTCACAAAAATATAAAATCCCTTTCAATAACCAAGAAAGTGAAAGATCTATATGACAAAATTTCAAGTCTCTAATAGAAAGCAAATAAGATCTCAGAAGATGGAAAGATCTCCCATGCTCATGGATTGGCAGGATTAATATAGTAAAAATGGCCATTGTTCAGCTTATGTCCGGAAAACCAGGAAAGGGAATAACTTTTGAAATATAAATAAAAATATCTAATATTTTTTTTAAAAAGGAGAATTTAGGCATTCTTCATCTGCAGTGTGCTGTTTTCTTTCTTTAGAATCTGAGTTCTGTGGTTTTGGTACACCATTTTTAAATGTCTTCTACTCTTTGTCTCTTTAGGATTTTTAACTTAAATATTGGAGTTTTCTCACAGTTTTTTCATATCTGATAGATATTATTATCTCTCTCATTTTAAGTGGTGAGTTGTGTTTATTAGTTCACATATTTTGAACCATCCCTGCATTACTGAGGAGATGTCAATTTGATCGTGGTAGGCAATTTTTGATTAATTATGGAACTCAATTTACATGTAGTTGTAAGGAATAATATTTTTATGTTAATGAAAATATTGGTCTGCAGTCAGCCCAACCAGGACTCTCCCCTATGAGTTCTTTGTGGTTTTCTTATTAGAGTAATTGTATCTTTTTAAAAATAATTGAGAAATGTTCCTTCAGTTTCTTTCTTTTTTTATTTTTTTCAGAAGGATCACAGAAGGTTTCATTAGTTCTTATTTGAAGATCTGGTATAATTGTTGACTAAGTCTATCTGAATCTTAGGATATTTTTTGTTAGGTGATTTTTAGACAATTCTTTTTATTTACTTTCTTCTTAGTAATATTAATAAGAGCAACTTATTAGTATAATATTTTCACCTCTGAAAAATTGTAATGAGATATAAATTTGAAATGATATCTAAAGTAAACTATTACATATCTCATCTGAATTTATAACTTTTTATACCATAAAAGACAAATCCTCAGAGAAGACATGATAAAGATTAAAGCTAGTGCTCTTTTATACTAACATATATTTAAATGAATGTAGACATTTTATTATGGATATTATGTAATTATATTTACATAATATATGATTTTCACAAATGACTAATGAAGGCAGTGTATGGTTTGTCACCAATACATACATAATCTATTTATTGTTTATACCATGTGCTTTTTTTATAGTCTGATTTATTTATGTAAATCAGAAAAAACAATTCCTAATAACATTATTACACTCTTTTCTAAGTTTTCAGGTCAGAATTCAAAAGTTATTTATTTATAATTTTCTCCTTTACACCTTTTAAAAATGGTCCTTTTTTAAATATAAAGATTTTTTTTGCAAACTCTGTTATAATAGTATATTTGGTGTATATAAGTACATGCTCATCAGGTCTTTTCAGGTTTACCTCTATAATGAGAATATAAATGAGAATAAATACTACTGTAATGATCCAGCTTCAGCAAAAATAAGAAATTTCTACTTTTAATATGGCTGCACATTGATAATATGACTTTATATACAGTAAAAGTAAACATAAACTCATAACTAATACCAATAAGATGCTTATGGAAAAGCTGGAAGAAGTTGAGGAGGACTACTGTAGAGGAAGACCAGCAGTCTCAACTAGCCTGGAAATTTGGAAGTCCCCATAAGTGATATGATCTATCCAGCTAGAGGAGGCAACAGGATGAAATATGAAGCATAAGGGTGGTATGCTTGCAGAGAGGAGCCTAGCATGGCTGACCTCAAGGAGGCCCAACAAGCAACTGCAAGAATCAGATCCAGATCATAGTGCCTACTCAAAGGACAGAAGCTGGGGACACCTATGGTTGAAGTAGGAGAATGCTGGAAGAAGCTTAGCAGGAGGGTAACCCCATAGGAAGACGAGGTGTCAACTAAACTAGACCTCTGAGATCTCTCAGACACTGAGCCACCAACTAAGCAGCATATACCAGCTGATATCAGTTCCAGAACACCTGTACAGCAGAGGACTCCTGGGTTTGGATTCAGTCGAAGATACACGTAACTAACTCTTCAAGAGACTTGGACCCCCAGGAAGTGGGGAGGTCTGGTGGGGTGGGGGGGTAAGGAAATCCTCTTAGAGATGGGGGATGTGTAGGATGTGGAAGAATTAGAGGGTGAACTGGGAGGGGATAAAATCGTGACTGTAAAAAAAAATTAAAGAATCATTTTTTCAAAAGAAAAATGAAAAAAAAAAAGATTTCCAATAACAGCAAGGGAAAAGATATATTGATGCTGAAATTAGTAAAGTCACAAAATCTCTTTCAGTGTCTTTGAAATAAGAAATAAAATTGAAAGTTGGACTTGACTGCATGTGTGTTGGCAAAATGGAAGTATTATAGACTATTATCTTTTTTAATGTAAAGGTATTTAATACATGGACCCTATTTTTGGTATTGGTGATTTTGACACAAGGGTTTCATTATCTTGCTTTTGGTTACCTGAAGCTCCCTACTTAGACCAAACAAGATTTAAATTTCTGCAATTCACTGCTTCTATGGAGAAAGTAAATGTCCAATGATAGTATCCAATGAAAATGTCTGGATATTGAGAAGATGATAAAAAAATATAAGCTGGTTGCTCTATTTATGGTGTGCACATCTGAGATTGGATTCCACAAGTCCTCTTAAGTTACTTGCATGATGACAAGGATCTGGATCTCTAGCCTTGTTGAAATTTAGGAGTATTCTTGGAGTTCATTGGCCAGTCAGTCTATTAGTATTAGTGAGCCTCATTTCACTGGCAGACAACGTCCCCCTCACCCGCCAAATGTGAAGTGGAGAATGACTGAGGAAAACACTTGACATCCACTTGAGGATCTACCATGCAAACCCATAATTACATGTGCACATATTTGAACACATATATTGCAGACACATAAAGAAGTAATTGAATAAATATATTTGATTGAAGTTAATCATCAAAACACCAAGAGCTGTTGATCCTTCATGAAGAAAGGTTTGTTTTTTTTCTCCTGGGAAATATGAAGGAATTCAACTGCATATCATTGCGCAATGATTTCTTAGTAGAAGCATAGACTGTGTTTAGCCAGCTAGACTATGGGAGACTGACTGTAGCTGTAAAGGAATGAAAAAGAATGTCAAAATGAATGAGAAAGGATCCATTTTCAAATAGGCAATGTAAAAAAAATAAACACAAATAATCCCAGAACCTATTCATGATGTCAACCCAAAATCTAGTCATGTAAATAACTCTTGTCTTATGTTCTCCAACAAATCTTAATGTATACTGTGATTCAAAATTATCAAGAACCATGATGTTTTAAGATAGACAAAAGACAGCATAATATATATTCTGCCACATTATAGCAATAACTTATATCATAGTTATAAATAAACTAAAGACATATGTAAATATACCAAAGGTAAGTGAGTTCTATGGCATGTGGTTTATGTCTTATTAAAACCCTTTTAAAAATTAAGAAGCTCAGAGGAGTGAAGCTAACTTCTGATCAAAGACAACTTGAAGTAATTAGCTTCCTGACTCTAGGAGAACGTATGCTTTCTACAGGTAGCAAGGTGTTGGAATAACCAGGAAAATTAGGTTATATTAGGATCAATCACTTGATAGACATAATTAGAATATATTGGTAAATGACATTATTTTAGCTTTTTGAGAATTCTTAACTTTGGTTTCCAGAATATCAAGTCAAATTTTCAATCCTACCATAAGGGAATGATGGTCTCTTTTCCCAACACCCACTCTAGAAATTTTTTGTCAGTTATTCTTGACATTTTGACTGGGATAAGATGAAATTTCAAAGTAATTTTGATTTACATTTCCATAATATATAGGGGAAATACATGTTTTTGAGATATATTTTAGGAATCATTTTACTTCAAAAAATAAAATAATTTGTTAAATAATACAAATTATATTCTTAAGGACCTTCTAATTTGAAATCATAATGATAGATTTAGTCTAAATGGAGTACTTGTCAAAAAGACAAGAGGAAGCTCCAGCATCGGCAGCTTGTGTTTGAGAGCATGAATGAAGTTTGGCACACAAGCAAGAGTGCTGCTTTCAAAACAGATGGGGAGACGGGCTGATCAAGATACTCTCATTCTGAATCACTGCGTTTTCACATTCTTGGCAAGGTTGATAAGAAGTGTAGCATGATTTGTTTCCCAGCAATGTAAACTCCTACACCACACACACACACACACACACACACACACACACACACACACACACGAGAGAGAGAGAGAGAGAGAGAGAGAGAGAGAGAGAGAGAGAGAGAGCATGTTCTGCTAAGTTGAGGAATTTGCTCACACACCCAGACATTCCACCTTGTAAAATGACACTCAGATGGAAAGAATGGGGCCTGTTCAAATTTAACATAAGGTCAAGTGAGAAACAGGGAAAAAATGTATGATAAGTCTGCTTAAAATTTTGTAAAACTATCTGTGACATTTGAAGAAATTATTGAATCCCAGTCACAGAGTACAAAAAAATGACCTTGTTTTTCCCCTCTTCAGTGATTCAAAAGTCAACACAAAATGAAAAAGTGACTGACAGGGGATGTAGAATGTGGAGTGAATATTTTAATACATATAAAAAATTTAATATTTGATCCAATTCTTTGAATTGGGAACTTACTGAGTTCTAAGTTTGTTTTAGGTGAAACTAAAAACCTTTGAAAGACATGTAATGAACACAAAAATGTTTGTAAATGTATTTGGAGTATTTTAAATGAAATAAAAAATTCAATTAAAAATTGAATTCAACTTATTTTTATGCACCTTTGTAGAACTTCAATATTGTGCTTGATATTGACAAATCAATTTATTCCACTTAAGAATTTCATATAAGTTTCCATTCTTTACCTAGCTTGCTGCTCAAAGAAATTGAAAGATAAATGGCCCATCCATTTCTGGGTCTAGCCTGAGATACCATACCCTGTTGGGATCTGTATTACTTATGTCTTCAGTAAGTCTGCCCAGGCTCCTTATTCTGTGCTGCATTTTCATATTTAGCTTCAGTCCTGCTTTCTGCTCGTACTAGTTTAACACAACATCAAAAACAGGAACAACCCTCTTCTCAACAGAAGTGGAATCGAATTTCTAATCAACACTCAAGGAATGAAAGAAGTCCAAATGCCCTAGTCACATTGTTAAATAAAGACGATATGGAATATCAACAAGTATTACTGCCTCATACAAGAAAAAACTATCAGTCATACAGCAATGGCATTCTAGGAGCATTAATTAATGAACACTAAGAATCTAAAGAACGATTATAAACATGATCAAAGAACTGAAGGAACTTAAGGACTTTTAAGAAAAGGTTTTAATGGTCTTAGAGAGGATAGAAAATCTTCTTTGGTAGTGTAAGACTATAGACACATGTAGCTGAAGGAAAATAACATTTGAAAAACTAATTCTCTTAATATGAATTCTGAAAAATACTCAATAGAGGTGAAAATCGATTTGAAAAATTTAGTAAGAGAATTAGAAAACTCGAGGGAAAGACTTATGAGCAGACTGTATCAATAATATCCAGAATATAAGTAGTTGAGGATAGAGTCATCTATATAAGAATAGAAGAATATGAAACTGTTAAAATTATAAATATGGAAGAATTATATGGAAATTTCAGAACTCCAGAAAATCTCAGTCCACAAATTACAAGCCTAAAATAATGAGATGAATCTCTCACCAATTGTATGGAACACCCACTCAACATAATCCTAAAAGACTCTAAAGGAAAAAGACATACCCATCCAGACACAGAAACAGACAGCACCTCAAATAGATAATAGAAAAAATGAACTCCACATTGAGAGAGTTGAGGAATATTGCTAGTTCCTCCTAAATATGTATTGTGGACATGAAAATTCCATCTCAAAAGTCCAAGATCTAAAAAGGCTAAACTGGGAAGGCCTGTACTCATGTGTGCTGGGCTCAAAAGGGGTTGCGAATCTCTCCTTGTGTATCATAGCATAAGTGTCTGTGAATGAAGGGTAAGTGTGCAAAGAATAGCACTGCAGTTTCCTCCTCCTGGATATTTATATTGCTACAGATTGCCTAGAGAGACATCCTCCAGGAAGCAAATAATCCACTTCGTGCTGCACCTACTAAACAAACTGAGATTCTGGGTTAGAGAAGTAGTGAAACCCCCACATAAGCACAACTTTACTGGCTGTGTATCTGTCCTTTTTTAATTCCCTCACTACACATAAGCAGGTTATAGACATCGGGTCAAATTGTTCATGGCACCATGAACAGAGTTAAAACATGATGTATCAGAGCAAAGAAATGACACTAAAAACTCAGGGAAAAGTCACAACCACATATAAACAACTATTTGATAAGAACAGCTGGGGTTGATAAGTGACATGGTTCAAGAACCAGAGACCAGGTAGATTACGGGGCTAGGGAAATACCTACTACTGTTATTCTGACAAAGGATCATCGTAATTGATCTCTGTTGATATTTTACTATACTTACGAATCAGTGCATCACTCAGAACATTTCAGAGTGCCTTCTTATTTGTGGGAATGAAATCAACAGGTATACAACGTGGAGAGCTACAGACTTTGATGCATTTAGACTTTTATTTAAAATAATTCTTCTCTCATCTATTACATTCCAATGGCATCTTCTTCTCCCGCCACACTTACCAGCCCTACTCCACCTCGCTTCTCCCCTGGATCCACTTCTCCCCCTTTTCCCTTCAAAAAAGAAAAGGCATTCAAAGAATAGCAAACAAACATAGCAAGGTACGAAATGTCTAGGCACATCAAGACTGGACAAGGGAATCCAGCAGGAAGAAATGGTTCCCAGCAGCAAGCAAAAGAGTCGGACACCCACTCTCCCAGTGTTAGGACTTTTACAAGAATACCGTGTTCACTACCATAGCATACATGCACTGCTTATATAATCCCCAGCATGCTCTGTAGTTGCCGTTTTAGACTCTGTGAGTCATCACGAACCCTGCTTAGTTGGCTATGGGTTCTTTTCTCGTCTCGATATCTATAGCTACTACCCTGCTTCATCTGGAATTGTACCCCTGCTTTGCCTAGTGTTTGACTGTGTATCTTTACATCTACTCCCAACGGTTGCTGGATGAAGGCTCTCTGATGACAATTGGACTAGGCACTAATCTATAAATATAGCAGATAACAGTCAGATTTATTTCATTATTTTTGTGCAGTTTTTGTTTGTTTTATTGATTTATTGATTGACTAACTGATTTTTTGCTGGTCATATTTTCATGTCTTGTTTTGCTCAGTTAAGAAAAATGCAACAGTGATCTAGGTTCAGAACTGTTGTCATGACAAATTCTACCAGATTTTCTAGAAACTGAAATACCAAATAATGGAGGACCAACATATTAGAGTCAACAAAATTATGTTTTCATTCTCCCTTCTCTCAATATTCAATTTTCTTATATACAAGGCTCTTCTTTTCACTGTAATATGCATAGCTATTATTCATTTTCATATTCCCATGGAAAGCAGACTAGACAATATTGCTACTAAGCATTCTTCCTGTCACTATGATGAATAACTTGACAGAAACAATGTAAAGAAGAGGATTCGTTGATCTAAAAGTAAGAGGGTTGATAACACAGGAGAGGGGATATCCTGAAAGAGGGAATTTGATGCATTTTTGTCACATCACATCCACATTCATTAATAAGAAAGCCTTGCATGCTTAGGCTCATCTCAATTTCATTTTTAATTTTATGAATTTAGGAAACTCATCCTAGGGAATGCTCTCACTCATAATGGGCAAGTGTTTCAACACTGACTTAACCTTAACCTTAATCTCCTACACACATGCCCAGAAATTCATCTCCCCAATGATTACAGATTTTAATCAAGGCGAGAGTTGTGATTGAGCATCACATTTCTATCTGATGGTTTGCAGAATTTCTTGACAACCTGAAATCCAAACATGTCACGTTAAAATTGTAAATTTCCATATTTGTTCTCAAAGTTTTTAACTATTCCAATAATATTACAGCTACAGTAAGTAATAAAAGTCAGATGTTTATTATTTTATTTTTTTCTTGTTGAAAAAATGTGTATTCAAAGCTCTAATCAGCATATATATTTGTTAACCTATATTGAATATTTAAATCATACTTAGTATTTTTTCCTCTAAGAAATCATATTTTCTCATGTGTATTGACTGCAAATGACAGTTATTGAGGCAAAAGTTCTCTCCAGTTTTAAAGATATGTTTTGAAATCAACAATTTTAGGGAAATTCAACGTGAATTAGCTTGACTTTACAAAAATTAAAGATGACTGATGACTTTAGATGATAAATTCAGTTTTTATTATATTTAATCTTTTTTTTACACTCCAGATTTATATCCCCATTCCGTTCCATCTTCTGACAATTCCACATCCCATACCTCCTTCCTACATTTCCAGAAGGATGTCCCCCGTACCCCTTACAACCAGCCCTTCCTACGCCTTGGGGCCTGCAGTCTCTTGAGGGTTAGGTGCATCTTCTCTGACTGAACCCAGAACCCACAGCCCTCTGCTGTATATGTGTTTGGGGCCTCCTATCAGGTGGTGTATGCTGCCTGGTTGGTGATTCAGTGTCTGAGAGATCTCAGGGGTCCAGGATAATTGGATTGCTGGTCTTCCTATAAGATTGCCCTCCTCCCCATCTTCTTCTAGCTTTTTCCTTATTCAACTGCAGGGATCAGTAGCTTCTATACATCTGCATCTTACTTTTTCAGCTGCTTGCTGGGTCTTTCAGAGGGCAGACATGATAGGTCCTTTTTGGTGAGCGCCCACAGCTTTAGTAGTGTCAGTCCTTAGGGCCTTCCCTTGAGCTGGGTCCCACATTGGACCTATCACTGGATCTCCATTTCACCAGGCTCTTGTCCATTTTTGTCCCTGCAGTTCTTTCAGACAGGAACAATTATGGGACAGAGGTTTGAACTTGGAATGGCAACCATATTCCTCCACTTGATGCCCTGTCTTTCTACCTGAGGTGGACTCTACAGGTTCCCTCTCCCCGAGGGAATTATCCTTGCCCTAGGGATGAGTGCCCTGACTGGTTATCCGTAAAAGAGTTTGGCCCTGACATCATATACACGCAAGCTACACTAAATGGACTCAGAGGCTGCACTTGTATATTTATGTAATGTAGGAAACTATACATAATCACGCATTCATATGTGCAATGATAATAATGAAACAGAAGCAATCAATATGCAAGAACATGAGGCAGAATGGGAAGGGTTGGAGGGCACGGCAACAGAAGGAGGGCAAAAAAGGGCAAAAATGAAAGAAAGTGATAAAATGACATTCTAATTAAAAAGTTAGCAATGAAACTGAGGCACAGCAGTCAAAGACACTAGACAGTCATGATTTACAGAATCGAATGAGCAGGACCCAATGGGGACTCACGGAGAATGCAGTGGTAATCTTAGACCTTGCATGGATCTAAACTAGGTCTTCGGAAATACCTTCTGTTTATGTGGCTTGGTGTTTTTGTGAGAATGGGAGCAGGGTTGCCTGTGGCCATTTTTCCTGCCCTTGAGACTCCTTTCTTCATACCAGGTTCCATCGTCTAGCCTTGGTGTCAGGTTTTACACCTAGGTTTAATTTTATCTTGTTGTGCTATATTTGTCAATGTCTTGGGAGGTCTGCCTGTTTCTGGAGACAGGAAGGAGGAATACGGGTGAAGAGGATCTTTGGGAGAAGGGATGTGGGGAAGACTAGGAGGATGGAAAGGAGGAGAGGCTGTTGTTAGGATACATTGTATAAAAGGAACACTGGGATTATATTTTTTCCAGTGTAAATGAAACAGTTTGTCTTTACATAGTAAAAGAAATGAAATATGGAAATTTGAACACCTACCACTTCTTACATTTGAGTATTTATTAAATTAGTGAAATTTCAAAATATTATGAAATAAGCCTGCCTTTCTTGTCTTATTTATAGGAACATTTTTGATCAGTACCCCAATTAAGAATCTTAATTAGTGATTGTTTGTCCTAGTATCAGAAAATCTATGTGGATTTTGCTCATCATCTGTTAATTGGATTAGTGCCCAGAAAAATATGGATTATTCATCAGTTCACATAACTGAGCTTTTTTTTTTAACCTATAACCACCCAATCCTAAACATTCCCAATTTTCTATAAATGATTTTCTTTAGTTAGAAATGATAACCGTGCCAATGACTATGTCAATAGTAAAACAAATAAATGAAGCTATATTATTAATTATGACATTTAAATGCTCAAATGGGAATGTTTTACATCCACATATAAAATACTGAAGAATATGAATTTTACTTTTGATTTTTCATTCAAGTGTCACTATTCAATTTTTATCTCCAGAAATAACACTAAACCAGTGGCAAGGGTTTTACACTGTATCTACTGCTAGAATGGTAGTTAATATCTATAGGAAAGTATTTGTAATAGGACAAATATTCCAAGTATAATTAAAATATATGTGTAGGTTGACAAATAAATTCATACTTAGTTGGAGTCAGAATTCACAGTGCTTTGTTTGAAAAGAAGTCACCATATTTCATATCCTCAAGGCAGCTGTAATTTTAGTAGAATAACAATAACTCACAGTAGATAAAAACCAGGAAAATATTTATACTTCAAATATGTCTGAGATATATAAAATTCAGTTATAGTTTATGTTGAAAACAAAGCAATAAGAAATAGTATTCATCATTATTCTCTGATGATTTATAAAACCAGTTTTCCAAACATTTCATAAAATTAGTTTTTCCAAACATATTTAAAAGAAGTCATAACTGGCCTTATTCACAGTTTCTTATTTATAAGAGATATTTTGTATACTTTAAAATGCTACATGATGAATAGTTGCATTAAAGTAGTCCTGGACAATGCAACATGTGGTTTGTTTATAAATCATATCTTGCTTAAAGAAATTTATATCATGGATTCTTGACATTAATACATGATGAAATCTTGAGCAAAAGATCTAGGTTTGTGAAATATTTGGTAGGTTGCTATTTCTATAATTCCAATTTTCAATAATCACCTCACAAATAAACATAATTGTGTTTAAAGCTTATTTCCCATTAATTCATGTTTCTTTTCCTTTTGTTTCAGAGTCCCATATGTATGTCTGTGTGTGTGGTATTTCTTCGTCTCTTCTTCCTCTAATGTCCCCAAACCGTTAACAATCCCACTTATCTCAATTTGTTTGAAATCAATGTTTCTAGACATAACACATTGGAAAGAAAATGAAGTAATTACCTTGGCATTTCTCACTTAATTTATTATGACACTGGCCGTGGGTTTCATTCAGTTGTTTCATCCATGTTGAATAACAGAATTTTATTATTTTTGTGACTGAATCATTTTCCCGTTCCTGTATATTGATCATGGTTCTAACTTACATTTCCCTGATAATTAATTCTACTGAACAATTTAATTTACCCTTTGGCATTTCTATGACTGCCCTTTAGTAATATATATTTAAATTTATATGAATTTAATTTATTGACAACTTTTCAATTATTTTGTGGGGCACAGGGTATCTGTTTGTAGTGATTTTCTGAGTTTCATCTATACTTGGATATCTATATTATTCCAATATTTCAAATAGTTTTACTTATTCTTGTGGTCTCTTCCAAACCCTATACAATCTTCTGTTTTCTGGAAGAATTTTCTTATGTGTAATTTTATTGTTCTTCCCCCTTTACATTATTTTCTTTTTGTTTTGAGACCTGTCCAACATTTTGTTTACTTAAATTGTGAGGGACATTAAGTGTGATCTTCTTCCTTGACCTGGTATTTTACTTTTTTCTAAATTTGCATTTCCTTCTTTTCTCACTCTTGGTGTCATCCATTTTTGTAAGTAAATCAATGTATTGGGGTATTTGATTCTTTGATGATTTCTTAAAAATCAAGGAATACTATATGTAATGAAAATTATAAGAAACAGCTTTGAATTTTTCTATTTATTTGGTTTTATTTGGAAGCTTCATACCTCAAGCCCAGAATCTGCATTACCATTGCCTTATATTCTCCTTCCAAATATTGTCTCTCAATTTTATCACTCTGCCTTTTAGATTATTGTCTCTCATACGTGTGATATGAATATGTGTTTTAAATGCAACACATAATGTTTAAATTGTATTAACTTGATGCGAATATAAATTATAGAACTATAATCATTTGAAACCTCATTCTATTTCTTTCCCAATTTAAAGATCCTTTCTTTTTTTTCTCTCTTTCTCTACCTATGTTTGTGCTACTTACCTGAATATGCATTTAAAATTCTGGAACAGTATAGTCCATGTTGTCCTTGGATTCTTTATGAGGTCTACATCAGATGTAAAATCATGACAACCTACCTCAATTTCCTGAGAGATAAAAAGACCAAAGTATACTACTATGCTTCCCAGGTACTTTGAAATTTCTGCCTACCATTTAATTCTCTAGATCTGAATGACAAACAACTGTGAAGCAAATAAGTGTGCATGATTCTAGCCTGAGTCCCGTCTTCTCCAAGAGCAGTAACTGCTTTTAACTTATGCTTCATCACTCCAGACTAATGTGATAATTTAATAGTTTTGTTTCTTAGACTTCATCCAAGCATATAACTGTTTTACATACCACTTTTACAATGTTACAATGTTCTGATTATTTTAGATTAACTAGAATATAAATATGTATGTTTCCTTTTTACACAGTATGTTATTTTTAGTTAGAAAAATCATTCTTCATCACTTGTTATACAACAAATTTAGAATAGATCCAACCTCCCAGGTCTTGCTTACTTCATTCAAATCCATTATTTCTTTTAACTTCTAAATCATATTTATTATAATTTTTCTTGGTGTTCATTTTTATGAACATCTCACTCCACATTTTTTTGCCCTATTTTATTTCCTGTTTTATTTTATTTTGTTTGTTTTAGGTCCACTTGTAGGCAGATTAAGAAGCCTGATGTTCATGATGGATTATTGAATTAAGATGGAATACTAATTTTTCTGTTTTGCCTAGATATTTACATTCATATTTCGCTATTTTCTACTACTAAATCTTTAATGGGGTATTGTGTGTTTTAAACATTACCAACCCCTTTTGAATTTCTATAACTAGAACCAACCCTCCTTTGGCCATAACGTAGGGCTTCCATAGATCCTCCTTCCTGTTCTGCTAAATATGTTTTTCTGCCTTAAATATGTATTTTTAAGTATTACAGGTCATTAATTGTGTTTTTTATAGCTTTCTGGTTCTGTTGTTTGTTGTTTAACTATGTTTTCTCAGCTAAAGACCTTCCAGTTTGATGTTCAATTGTTTCCATGTATTTGCTGACCTTCCTTGATTGTCTGCTGCCCAAATGCTCGCTGTGAGCCTGAGTGGCAGCCTTCGAAGTTTTCCACTGCTGTATGTCTTTCTCTCATCCTGTCTTGACTCCTGTTGCCATCTCTCTTTTGAAGTGGTATATATTCTGTGCTATTGTATACTGTATATTGTGTATTGCAATATTTTATTCTGCAATAGCTTTTAAATAATTTTTTACAAGGAGTTACAATTAAGATCTTGCCTTGGGTCTCAGGAGATCATTTGAATTTGAACCTTTAAACTTTTTTGAGACTGTGAAAGTCTTTTGAAGTGGAACTAAATGCATTTTGCATTACAATATGACTACAATCCTTTGAGGACCTATGTGGAATGTGGTAGCTTTAATGAGAAGGTCACTGGTAGGCTTCTATAAGTGAATATTTAGTTTCCCACAAGTAGAGCTTTTAAGAAAAGGAAAGGATTAGTGATGCCAATAGGGACAGACTTTGAGGTTTCAAAAACCATATTATTCACAGCCTAGCCTTTTGTCTGATACTTGTGAATCAAAATGTAAACTCTCAAACTAATGTTCTAGTGACATTCCTTCCTGATTGCTACCATGTTCCTTGCCAGATGGTCATGAACTCTCAGAAGTTCATGAAACGGCAAGCATCAATTATACTATGTTTCCATAACCATGCTGTTATAACACAACAATTGAAAATATGAACAACAATGCCAACCAACTAGAGCTTCCAGGGACTAAGCCACTACCCAAAGACTATATATGGACTGACCCTGGGCTCCAACCGCGTAGGTAGCAATGAATAGCCTAGTAAGAGCACCAGTGGAAGGGGAAGCTCTTGGTCCTGCCAAGACTGAACCCCCAGTGAACCTGATTGTTGGGGGGAGGACGGTAATGGGGGGAGGATGGGGAGGGGAACACCCATATAGAAGGAGAGGGGGAGGGCTTAGGGAGATGTTGGCCTGGAAACCGGGAAAAGGAATAACAATAGAAATGTAAGTAAGAAATACCCAAGTTAATAAAGATGGAGAAAAAAAGAAAAGAAAAGTAACCAAAAGCAACTTGGGGGTAATTGTTAATTTTAGCTTATAAATGCAGTCTAGCTGGCTGGGAAGTCACTGTAGGGACTCAAGGTAAGTATCTGAAGACATGAGCTGAAGAAAGGTCATTGAAGACACGTCTTACTGGCATGCTTGTGAAGGCTTTCTCAGTCTGCTTTCTTATATAACTCTGGGTCACCTGCTAGTTTTGCAATATACACAGTGGTGTGAACCTTTCCACATCAATCACTCATCAAAAAAAAAATGACGAGCAGAAAATGATGAGATTTCCTGCCCGTCTCATGGAAATCTTTTCTCAGTTGTGAATCACATCTAGTTGTGGCAAGTTGACATACAATTAACCAACATTTATATTGTGCCTCTTGGTTACCATACTGACATATTTCTCTGTTTTACCTACTTCACTGAATTTCTTTTTTATATCCTCTATCTGAATTTCCTACTTACTGATTACTGTCTTTTCATTTTACATGAGGCTTCTTTCAAATGTGTCATGCTTATTGATGTGCAGGTCACAAGGGTATTAACTGTTCAGGAATTGACTCCTGTCTTCTTCATATGACTTATGTTATTCCTGTCATTCACTCACAGAACTCTATACAATATTGTGAGGAGCTCAAGTGAGCCCTAATCCCACAATAAACCTCAGAATGGTGAAACTGAAGTCCAGGATCCTCTTGCATCACAATAGGCCACTAACAAAAGTCAACAGCAAACTAAAGTATTTGTGTGTAGTCTATGTGTCTGTCTGCAGTTCTATTAGATATTTGATCCTATTTTATCAAGTGGGACTTTTTAGAAAATTCTGATTATTTGCTTGCAGGAGTATGTGGAACAATGACCATCATTTGTTATAAAATTTTCCCTAAATCCCTCCCACCTCCTCTCTCTCTCTCTCTCTCTCTCTCTCTCTCCTCTCTCTCTCTCTCTCTCTCTCTCTCTCCTTTCCTCTAAGTGAAAGACACTCTCTTTCTCAACTGTGTCACTTGGAGATATAGAAGGAATAAACATGGAATATCTGGCATACCTTCTTTATTTTTATTGTTTTTAGGGTAAAGTGTTAAGTTTAGTTTTGGTGACTGAACTCAGGACCTACTGTGTGCTATGGGATATACCTTCTATTTTCCCTTTCTGTTTTGCTTTCCTCAAGGCAAGAGCTGTGACCACATTCATTAATTACTGTTGGTTTGGTTCTTATATTGGTGTGTCAGCAGAAATTGCATGGGAATCCTGCAACAAGCTATCTTCTGCCATACATATATATTTTTTTCTACAAAAAAACTTTTTAATTATTGAAAGTAAATGCAATTCTATGGTACAAGAAACAAGTTTGGAAACTTTACTCCAGCTCTCATTGCATTTTCTTTGGGACACTTTGACCTGAGAATTATGCTAATGGTTAAGACAAGTAATCCTTTTGCTAGCTGAAGGTCATGATCTACCCTGAACCCTGGGAATATGTCCAGGACAAACCTGTCCTTAGTCTGACAATGAGAAAACCTTATGCATTCTTAAGTGAATGTCAAAGGTATTTAAAAAATATGTGTTAGGTAATGAATTAAAAATTCAAAACCTTTTTCTCATGTTATGTGTAAAATGTTTATTCTTTATAATTTAAAAAGACAATTTTCTAAAAATGATTAAATATTGGTTTAAGTCTTGTTCAAAATGCCTTTACTTTTCAACTGAAATAGTAAAATTTAAAACTTTTCTAAAATCATTTCTCCAATGTGAAAAGTAGAAAAAGATGGTTTGGCCCCATTCGCTTATTCATAAGTACAACACTATGAAGAAGCCTCTCCATTTTGGCACAGGCATCATTGCATTTGAACATGACCTGGTTTTCCAGCACAATAAGGGATCCATCTACAATTCCAGAAGCTTAATATTCACTTATACTTACTCTTTTCTTCAGCTAGTTCTTACATCCTTTTACAGAAAAGCACAGTAATTTATTTTGGTTTCTTTCCCTCTTATAACATTTATTCTTGCCTTGCTTGAGTTACTGTTCAACTAGACTTATTAATCAGAAAGACTTCTCAGTATCTCTTAAAATCAAATAGCTAAAACAAACATTAAAATTAATACTGAGTGATATATTAATAGTAAGGAGGTAAATATTAAACTTTCTTGTGAATTATAGGCAAGTAGTGCTATAGATACTGTTTTAACACATTTTTAATATAAAATTTAAACAAGTGTATCTGGACTAGACTGTGGTTTTATTTTTAAATAATTTTCCTCCTAGCAATAATGTAGTAGTATCTTATTTTAATCTTACTTATCTATTTATTTCACATGCATGTCTTTGTGTGTGTGTGTGTGTGTGTGTGTGTGTGTGTGTGTGTGTGTGTATTGAAGGAAGGGCATATACATGTCATAGCATTCCTGTCACAGTTAGAGTACAATTTTGTGTAGTCTTTTCTTTTCTTCTATGTAGACCTGAATGTTGTTTTTCAGGCTGCCTGACAAGCACATCTTGCTGGTCCTAGTGCCTTTATTTAAAGTTGTGTGTGTGTGTGTGTGTGTGTGTGTGTGTGTGTGTTATTTTCATTGATTGATTTTAAAAGATTAGTGACATATGATATCACTTACCAGTATTCATATTTCCATATTAGCACACTGACTTGACTGATACATTCCTCATACTTTCAGGTATATGTGAAATGATGAAGATAAGATACTGGGAAAGCTGTGAAATTCAAATTTCAGTTTGAAGAATTTCAGTGCTCAGCAAGTGTGGTAGGTGAGTGACGATCCTTATGGCGATGAAGACACAACCTTGGTACACCAAAAAAGCTGGTGGCAATGATTCTTTACTATTAGTAAGCTCAGACCTTTCTCATTAATTTAATGTGAGATAGAAAATTTACCTCTAGAAGAACTTACAAAGTTTACCCCTAGCTTTTGCTCTAGATCACACTGCGTTAAGTGGAAGGGTTGCATTTAAAACCTCCAGTTCCAGTCATGGGAAACCTTTCTTGAATTTGTGAACTGGATATACAACAGATCTCCAAGGCTTTAATATAGATTACTGCTATTGTCCCTGACTGAATCCCAGAACTTGAAATTAAGACCTTATTACTAAAGATGTTATAAATTTCAGAAATAAGATTTGGAGGACAGCATATGTCAATCATTAATTTATTTTTCATATTTCTGAGACTTTTCAACAGGACTACTGTACTGACATTTCATTCTCCAAATTTTTCTTGATCCCAACACAATGCTTCTTTCATGACTTCTGTTTATTTTACACACACATGCACACACACACACACACACACACACACACACCACAATGACTAACTACTTAATATTTAATAAGATATTAGGGGGATTATCCTTAAAAGAATAGTAATTTCACATCTCTCAGTGACTATTATTATTGTTCTTCACCTGGTATTGGGACCATGTGAAATTTCCACTATACATTCTAATATATTGACTGGTATAGTCATTATTGAGGTTTTGTTTAGGCAACTCTATTTTTGAGATTCTGTGTGTGTCACTTCTCTGTCACATGTTGTAGGCACTATCTCAAAGCAGGTTTATGATCCTATAGCTCAGGCAATCTTTCTGTTCCCTCTTTGCTAATGTTTCCTGAGCCTTTGATAGAGAGGTTTCATTTAAAACCTTCAGTTTCAGTTGTGAGAAACCTCTTTATTTTGAGTTTTTTGATCTGGGAGTATAATAGATCTTCACCTCTCTAATTAAGGTTGTTGCTGTTCTCTTTGACTCAATCCCAGAATTTGAATGTAAGATTTTATTGTTAAAGACACAAGATTTGTGGCTGTGAGCTTCCTTATGTGCATTAGTTTTCATAGAACTGAATTTGCTCTGGAAATGAACAAGAGAACATAGCAATGACTAGTTCTATCCAGTTGTAAAAGCTACAATCACAAGGGTGACCAGCTGGCATTATATCCCCAAAGGCACAATAGTGATATGTTCACCTTAAGGGTAAACAACCACTATCTAATTTGACCTAAAAGCAGCTGAATAGTAGGAATGACAAGTCTAGTACTTAAAACCAAGCCAAATATGCATGGTTGGACAGTTCATTGATCCTAAAGAATTTACTGCTACCACTTTCATAGACTGGGATAATTTTTATTGCATTCTGAATATGTGTCTTTCTATAAGTCTGGCTTTCTCATATTATTAAAGAATCTCCTTTTTCTCTACTGGGGAGTTATTACAGAAATCCACAACTATTCAAAGTACAGCATAATGTGCTCAACTCCAACAAAATTTTAAGCAAAAATATTGTTAAATAGGTTTTTTAATTGTTACTGGGTTATTAAAGTTTTGATAACAGTAAATTTTCCTTCTCCGATTAAGTTTAATTTTCGATTTTTATGGAAACTAAATACTACATAAACCTAAAAAATAAAAAAACACTAAATTTCCAGTACCCTCTTAGTTCATAATTAACATACAGTGTACAAATGTTACATGATTTTTTAGTGCGGCAATCTATCTTTTCTGGTACAATAAAAAATGACAGAGTTAAAAATTACCATTGTTGTCAAATAAATCTTAAGCATAATAGCCTCTCTTTGGGCTTCTAACATGAACTTTAGGTGTGAATAGAGGAATAATTACAGAAATGGGTGATTGGTACATATAATTAAGCACTCTTGATCGTATTATGTTTCAGTGTCTCAGTTCTGGTCTTAAAATATGGCTTCAGAGATTTTCATTACTTGAGAGGACATTCGGTTTACTATGAAATGATTGCCCCATTTGGTGATTGTCATCAGAGATCTGTCTGCAAAACAGTTATTTTTGTAACTCAAGGCTAGTGTCAGAGCACATAGAGAATAATAAGTAGAGATTTTATACCCCTTTCAAGGATATTGAAAAAGTGAATAACAAAATACCCTTCTTCTTCTCATCATTGAGACATTAGCCTTGATGCAAGCAGAGAGAGCTTCTGAATGACCAGTTGCCCCTTGAATGAATGTCATGCCTATGTGTCTCTTAAAGCCAGAGACTCATTCAGCTACACATATTGAGAATAAATAAAGTAGAGCAGAGCTACTAAGCTTAGCATTGATTTCTGTTCAGTTTCTTTATGAGAACAGGTGAGAATCCATTACAAGAAAAAAGTTCTTTATCCTTTTCTTGTGTTTGAAGAGTTTTTTTATTTAATACATTTCATTATTCAAAAGAAAGGAGGTTATGGACTCTTAATGTTTCAGCATATTATTTACTTCTAAAACTAAAGATTTATAATTTAGCATTTCAAATTTTTATTTAATATTTTGCAATCGAGATTTTATCTCCCTCCAGGTGGACCCTCTGACTATTCTGCATCCCAAACCTCCTTGCCCAGTCTCCACCCTGCACACTCCCCTCCCTGCCAGACTTCCCCACTCTCTGGGACTTCCAGGCTCTTGAAGGTTAGGTGCATTTTCTCTGACTGACTCCAGACCTGGCAGTCCTCTGCTCTCTCCTATCAGCTGATGTGTGCTGCCTGGTTGGTGGCCCAGTGTCTGAGAGATCTAGGGTGTCCAGGTTAGTTGAAACTGTTGATTCACTTACAGAGTTGCCTTCCTCCTCAGTTTCTTCCAGCTTTACCCTAATTCAACCACAGGGGTCAGCAGCTTCTGTCCATTGGTTGAGTGTTAACTATTCACATCTGACACTTTCAGTTGTTTGTTAGGTCCTCTTGAGGACAGCCATGCTAGGCTCCTGTCTGCAAGTACACCACAGCATCAGTAACCATGTCAGAGCCCTGGACCCTTGATGGATCCCAATTTGTGCCTGTCACTGAAACTCCTTTCCCCCAGTCTCTTTTGCATTTTTGTCCCTCCATTTCCTTTAGACAGGGACACGCCTAGGTCAGAGTTTTTGACTTTGGAATGGCAACCCAATCTTTCCACTTGATGCCCTGTCTTTAGTTCCCTCTCCTGACTGTAGGGCATTTCATCTAAGGTCCCTCTCTTTGAGCCTTGACCTCAAATGTAGTCTTCCAAACACAAGGATAATAGATATTTCTACCACGCCGAGCATGACTATATGTCATCTGTAACAAGATCTAAACCAAGTCTGGAAACTGTTCTCTGATTGGGTTTTGTCGGACTTTATTGTGATGGGATTTGTTCTGATCAAATTCCATAATTGTGATTGGTAGTTAGGTGGCTAGTAATCAGATCACTGCCCCAATGTACTTTGGGCCCAAAGCAATTTAGGGCTAAGGAAGAAGCAGAGCTTGGACTTAGCAAATTGGAGACTAGTTTTACATTAATTTTCTCTGTCTGTGGCAAGGTCCTACTTGTTCACAATACTCTCCATCTTATGTTTTATTAGTTATAATATTATAGGATCTTTAGAAGCAACAATTGGAAAAATTTAGAATGACAACTTGAAAAAAATACCTGTAAGACCCAAATAAGTCACATACACCTTCCCTGACACTGTCTCAATTCTCTCTCTGTTTCTCTCTGTCTCTCTCTGTCTCTGTCTCTCTCTCTGTCATATATATAATGTGTATAATATATATTACTAATAAATACATTAAGATATGTATAAATATATTCATATGTATCAATATGGGATCAATCAGGATGGGTTTGGCATTAAATAACCAAATTTTGTGCTCATCCCTGGAAAGACTATATCTTCCAGAGGACAAGGAAGTTTCCAATGTGATTTCATCTATAGATGTCTAAGAAGCTCTGCATTTGAATTCTCTCTCAGAAGCACAGTTCTAAGACCTGAACAACAACAACACTAATAGGATTTCTTGCTTTACAGTTATATTCTCCGTGTGTGAGTCATACCTACGACTTTTCTATTATTACAGTGGTACTATGTGGACTGCACAATACCTCTGGACACAATTCTTTTGATTTAACACTGTGAAAATAATATTAGGAATTCACAGTGATAACGCTGAAAATACCCTTCACTACAACAATATTTATGTGGAAATAGCCAGATTTGTAATATCTCTCTCTCTCTCTCTCTCTCTCTCTCTCTCTCTCTCTCTCTCTCTCTCCTCCTCCTCCTTCTGTCTTTCTCTCTCAAATATGGAGTCCATTATGTGTTGACCATATACTTCGGAGCATTAGGCCTACCTTGCATGTTGTTCTCAAACTCATGCTCAACTGGTTAAGACTGTTTTTCCTTCTCTTAGCAGATCTCATTTGCAAACGATTCCTTTGTTAGGGGTGGGATACTATACCCACTTCTTTTCTTCCATGCTGTGATTTTTTGGTCTGGCTTGGATTTGTACAGGTCTCTTACATGCTGTCACATACTCTGTGAGTTCAACCACGTCTCAGTCCTATTATGTCTGAAAAATACTCTATCCTTGAAATATTTCCGCATATTGTTATCTTGAGATCACTCAGCACCTTAGGCTCTTTCAATCTTTCTGCCTTGTCTTCAAAATAGATACCTGAGCCTTGAAAGGAAGGGATATACAGAGATCCCACTATAAGCTTAGTGTTCCCAAGTGCTTCACTCTCCAATCACAGTTAAATATTGGCCTTTATGGTGACTACCATAACCCCAAGAAGCATCTCTAATAAGGAATGAGTAAATAGAGATCTATATGTTTCCATACATTATTATAAAAATAGGTTATCATGATCTATTGCTATTTTGATTCAGCAGACTTATAATAGTAGGGTTTTTGTTTTGTTTTGTTTTGCTTTTTCCTTTAGAGCTCACCACCTTCTGTTCTTGGCATATTAGTACCATCAAGTAGGGTTTATGTTTGCAGAAGTAGGCCTTAAACCCAATTAAACCAAAATGGTTTGGTTACTTCTATAGGTTTTATTTCACTGTTGTTCTACCTTATCTTGCAGGCAGGACATTGTTATAGGTCATAAGATTTATGACTGGTTGATATTAATGATTGTTTTTTCTCTGGTAGCAAAGTTCCTTCCAGCATCATGAACATTATAGTGGGAGTAATTTTCTACTTGAGCACCAGCTGGAATTACCCATGATGGTTGACGATAGAAGTATTTGGTATCTTCAGGAGTAGTGTCCTTCTCTTAGGTTCTAGTAACCAACAGTGCAAAATTCAGAGCAGCATCTATGGGACTGCTTTTGCCAATGGTTCCCAGTACGGATGGTTTTACTTTGTAGTAGAGCATGTCTCCTTGGATCACTTAGTTCTCTGTATGTTAACTTCACTTAAATTCCACTTATGTATGTGCATATTTTATGAAATTTATATAGTTTATTTTGATATGATATTTTAAAATACCCTTTAGTACTACTAGCAAGTCTTCTTAAGTTTTATTTTTTAGACTTATTATATACTCAAAGAATCAAAAATAAATATATTTAGTGTACGAGGAAGTCAGTAATAATTAACATCAATGCTACACAAAAGCTTTTTATGTGTGAAATTGTGCTTTAATTTTGATGCTCAATTTAGAATCTTTGATTCATCATGGTACCTATAATTATGTGACTCTGACTTTTAATAGGTGTACTGGATTAACAAAATCAGCATTTTCAACAGCTTACAAGTTTAGCAGGCAATGCAGGTGTCCACAGATAGAGATATTTTATGATGAGCAAATGTGCCACATAAATAAACAAAATTATTTTATTTAGTCAAAGCAAACAGATGTACAATGGGACTTTAATAGCACAATTTTTTTTGTATCATTGTAATGGTGGAGAATATAAGAGACAGGAATACCAAGAGTTACTAAACACTTTCCATATCAAATGTTCAGGTGCATTACATATTCAATAAAATGTGGCCTTATTGGTCTATCTTGCTTGTATTAAATCTACCTATTTTTATTTTATAGTTTCCCATAACTTTTAGCTAAAGTTGATAATAATCCATTTTCTCTCTGGAATATGTACACTTTTGACACTTAGACATGTTAACTGTGCTATGTGAATCCAAATTAATAATTCTCTGTGTACCCAGGGTTCTTAGTTTTTATTTTTTAAAGTTAACAAAAAAAGAACCATGATTTTGCTGACTCTAGTTCATATTTTTTTTAAAGCTTAACAAAAGCAACAGAGAACACGAGTAGTCATCTTGGTAAAATGAAAAAAAAAAACAACTTTGATCTTTAGGCCATTTTATTAATGTTACTGAGAACAGATTAATATTTTATGAAGAACTTGCTTTAAATATAGAGCATTGTGTTTGAGATTGACGTTACTTTGTTAAACTTGGACCTTTGAATTTTCTCTAAATATCTTCTTCTTATTACCAATTTAAATACGTATACAACCTTCAAAACCACCTCCCTCTTTATGTAACTGTTGAGACCAGGCCAGTGATTTTTCATCAATTTTTCTTAAAAATAGTAGAATTTGACTCCTTATCACTTGTCTTTTTCCATTTTTAAACAAGGCTTTAGTTTGCATAAAACTCAATTTACATCTCATCTTTCATCACAACGGATTTCCTTTATATATATTATCCTTCTTTTTCAAAATAATATTCCTTTGTATACATTATTTTTATATTCTTTTTCTTGTTCCTTCTTTTGTTCTGCCTTTATTTTTATTTTATTTTGAAACACCAAATTTTTATTTGTTTGCTTATTGACTTATTTTTTTCATATGTTTCTTGTTTTTGTTTGAGGTAGGAATAGTTCTGCAGCTTTGGCTAGCCTCGAACCAGCAGTGGAAACAAGGTTGGACTCACATGCATAGATATCTGCATGCCTCTGCCTCTGATTGCTGGGATTAAAGGCATGTACCACAAAAGCAGATTATAATTAACCCACATTATTCCTTTCCAAAACAAAACAAAAACATATCCAATAGTAAAACTTCTTAATAATGACATAAGATGAAGACAATAAATTTTACACATCTACTGAGGAAATATTTACTTTACTTAAGTATATATTTCTTCTTATAGGAAATGGGATACAAGAAAGGTTAATATTGTTGCTTATGGAATATAAATTTCATTTTTCAAGGGAATTTTTCCTTTTATTGAAAACAGAGTTTTCTCACACAATATATTCTAGTTACAGTTTCTCTTCTCACTATTCTGCTCAGTTTCTCCCTCTCCACACAAATCCACTGGATCCATATCCTTATGAACTATCAATAGAAAACAATTTGGCATGGAGGAAATAATAAAAAGATAAATTATAATATGCTAAAGCCAAACTAAAATATCATAATCCAACAAGATAAACAAACTGAAGGAAAAGGTGCAATGTATATGTAAAGAAATACTCAAACACCCAGGAATCCCATAAAGACACAAAATCAAGTAGTCCTAATATATTAAAAATGGAAGGGAAAAGAAAGAACAGTATAATGTAAAATAAAAATAAAAAGTTAAATGTGAGAGAATGTCTGACACAAAATTATGAGAAAAGGGACTTCCAATGGTACTGTTGAATTTCATTTGCCATCACCAGTCAACATGCTTGCCTACCATTAAGAACAGCTTGTTTCTCCAGTGAGACTCCATTGATGAAACTAAATTTGCATGCTAGTGGTTATCATTTGGATATAGCTTCTGGATTATGGATAGGAAGGTGTCTCCTCTTATCCTTTTTGCTCTGGGTCTCCATTTGCTATAGGTCAATATGGGCAGGGTGAATGTTACCTCAGCCTCAATGACTTCATATGTGAATAGATCCAGTTCATTTAGCAAGTCTTCTTTTCTTGGGTTCCTGTATTCCCTGGGGTTTTTAGACTTTTTCTACCTCCTCCTCCACACAGTTCCCTGAGAGGAGGTATTTGATGGAGACATCAAGTATAGAGTTGAGTATTACAATGGTTTTCATTTTCTACATAATGTTTGGCTTTGGTTCTCTTTTTTTGTTCCTGTAGGCAGCAGGAGCAAGCTTATCTGATGATGACCGAGCAAGGTGCTTTACTATGAGTATAGAACGATGTCACTAGGAGCCAGTTTACTGCTACTTATTTCTTTTACAGTAGCATTTTACTTTCTTCCCTTCGGGTATTGAGGCTCAGGTTCTTGGTCATCCAAGCAGTGTCAGGTATGGGTCTACCTCATGGAGTGGGCCTAAAGTCAAATCTAATATTGTTTGGTTAACCCACAGCTTTATTCCACCATTGCACTAATATATTACTCAGGGAGGACAACACTGTAGATCAAAGTATTAATAGCTGGGTTGCTGCTTACAATTTTTCCCCACTTTGGCAGGATTCAGGATGCATTCCTGTCCCAAAGATGCTATAATATAGTTGTGAAGGCCTATCTAGGCATCAGCTTGTCTTCTCCATGCTGAATGAGTTGTATAGTGTGGTCTTCAGGAAGGCTTAACTCCAGTTGTTGGAGGACAACATAGATATAGTCTAAGTAAGAGTCTTGGTTGTATGGGGGTTCCCATTGGAACTCTTTGGTCAACAACTCAATGTGGTACAATCCAATTCTTGTAAAAGAACCTTTATTTGATGACAAGGGATGGATGGTTGGAAATTTGTCTTCCACACTTCATCTGTCAATATAGTTTAGATCACTTTCATACATGTATATACTTTAGGAAGCCTCTACTATTTTAGATTTACATTCTATCCCTCAGGTGACTCTTATTTTCAGTTCTTTCTCCCTGTGCCCTCCCCCTTGTATCTGTGTTTACTATCACTCTCCATTCAATCTTAGTGCTCCAATTCCCTACATTCACTCATGAGAATATATTCTATGTTCCTTTCCAAGCAAGATGTATTCCTCTTCACAATCCCTTTTCTATACTTAACCCCTGTGGTTCTTCAGACTGTAACTTGCTTTCATTGACCTAAGAGCTCATATCCACATAGAAGAGATTACATAGTACAAGTATATTTCTGGGTCTAGGTTATTTCAACTTAGAATAATCTTCTATCTCTCTCTCTCTCTCATTTTTTTTGCTCAGAGGTTTCAATTTTTATTTCACACAATGTAGAAATTGAGGGCTTTCCTAAATTATTCCATTTTCAAAGACTATAGATACTTAAAAATACAAATACATAGAAAACAGGAGAGATTGTTTAAGTGAGGGAAAATCATACACAAGATTGCTTGTGAGAAGTATGAGGAAAGTTTGAAAGTTTGAATATAGCCTAAAAATATTATGTTTCCCCCTAGTCCTTCCCTTTTCCTCAACTTTCCTTCCTTTGGCCATTGCACTTTAATTTCTTCTTGTGTGATCTCAGTATGTTCGGGGTTCATGCTTATAATCCTCCTGCTCCAGGCTCCAGTATACCTGATATTAACTGTCCTGAGAGAAATTTCAATGTTTGAAAAATCTAGTAGTTTTTCTGATAATATTTATTAAGGACACTATAAAAATATAAATTACCCAGTTGTTATTTACTTTACAAAATACTTAAATGTTTAGCAGACAATTGTCTGGCTAATTTAAAGGCATTTATAAGAAAATAAAATAATTTTTGAGCCAGGACCTCCTGTACACTGAGTTGATCAGAATTTCCTGATCTTCCTAAATTTATTTCTAAAGCACTAAGATTATAGGCTAGTGCCATAATGCCTTGTTTAGAAAAATATTAATCCATTACAATTTTTCAAAGGCCATTTGAGGAACATAGTAACAGCATGCTTATCATAATATATAATTTTGTATTATTGCAGCTAATACATCTATTTGGTGGATAAAAAGAAACTGCATTATGTGAGCATAGTCAGTGCAAAACAAAACAAAAGTAAAACAAACAGATGTAAAGAAAAGCAAAACAAAACAAAACAAAACAAAAGAGCCTGTATGTTTTTACAGTATTATAATTTGAACAAGTCCCAAATGCCCTGTACTTTTTTTCATATAGAAAAGAAGTTCCTTTCAAAAGCACTTGAATCTTGAACAAAAATAAATTCTTTCCTGATCATTCAGTAGTATCAGATAATCAGTTAGAAGTTGTACTTCTTAACCTTGCAGAGAAGACACTCTAGCCCTTATGACCTCATCAATCAGACATGGGTGTGAATCAGAGGAATGTGGTAAAACAATGGTTTTATATCATTATGGGATAATTATCTCCCATACCCATCTCTGCTGCCTCCATTGTTTCATTGTGTGCAATTCTACAGCTAAAAGCTGATCTGATTCTGAAGGTTCGTCTTGGACCTTAATGTATTCTGAAGGTCAAAACCAGAGCCCTGTGCGAGAAACTTCTGAATAATGAGCAAGACATCTGCAAATGCCAGGACTCTGTTGCGTTTTCACCTTCAGGCTGGGTTTGTATTTAATCATAGATTTTGTTATTGTTACTTCCATTGTATCAGCACCTGGGCAAACTTAGCTACTATCGCTTTGTACAGTTCTTAAGCCTTACCTCACTGCATCCTTGATTCGAGTTAGTGTGTGATAATTTGATCCATTGCCAATAACGTGACAGAATGAAGATTCTTACATTTATCAATTGATCTGCTCTTCCTCACCTCACCAAGAGTACACTAACAAACAAGCATAGTATATTCTAGTCAGCGTTAGGTCATCAATGAAATCTGTAACTGCCCCTCATAAGCAAGGCTCAGCCTCCTGGCTCTTTTCTGAGATATGACACCTTTTATTGCAAGGACATCTAAGGAACAGAGGCCAATCCTCTTTCGTTAATAATAACAAATCCTTTATCTTAATGCTACATGCCTTCTTTTTCAGTTCCATCACTGTTTTAATTCACCATGTACAAGTTTTTCCCTATCTGCCTCACTCTTAAACTGCTTCCATTTTCTCATAATCTAAGGACACACTCAAGTTGAAGATACAGGCATCTACTCTTTTCTTTATAGCAGGATGCTATTGTTCGCATATAAACTGAATCTCATGATTAAGCTCCTATAGGTTTTATATTTATACTTCGTATCCATGATTCCAACTATGAAGATGACAATAGGCTTATCAGATTGCTTAAATGCCCCTAAAGAATCCACTGCAGCTCTGTGAGGGCATATTCAAATGCTGCTGGATGCTACTTTGTAAAGAAGTTATGTCAACATGGATGAGTGTTTCTCTGCTCAACTTTTTTTCTTATATTGATTCACTACCTGACCCTACCCCTCTAATAAACAGGACCACCTTTTCTTTCAGAATTTTCAAACCTTCTGTTATTCTTCTTTAATGAAAATTATCAGAAATAGGATGAGGATTTTTCTTTCTACTTCTCTACACTTGCCCCTGAGTTCCATGGTATTTTTAAACGAATATTCTATTTTATAAGTGTATCATATTTTCTGTATACACTCTTCTATTGAGAGATATCTGGGTAGTTTCTAATTACTACTAAGTATTATTACAAAAACAGCAATGAACTGTTGTGAAAGAGTCTATGATAGTATGAAGCCTTCTCTTGGTATATAACCACAGAAGCATAGCTGCTCTTGACACAGATCCCATCTTTCTTCCCAAAAACTACCACATTGATTTCTATAGAGGCTGTATTAGTTTGCATTCCGACCAGCTATGTATGATTATTCCACATCCTTGCCAGCATAAGCTGTCATTTATTTTGTTGATTTTAATTATACTGACTAGTATAAGATGAAATGTAAAATTAGTTTTTATTTGCATTTCACTGATGGCTAAGGGTAGTGAATATTTCTCTAAATGTTATTCAGCCCATAGAGGATCTTCTTTTGAAGATTTTCTGTGTAGAGCTAAACCCCATTTTCAAATTGGGTTAATTGTATTTCTTTAGGATTCGGGTATTTTTTCTTAGTTCTTACTTTATGTTCTATATTAGCCATCTATTGAATGCATAGTTGATAAAAAGTCTTTCCCCATTCTCTAGGCTCCACTTTGTACAAAGGATGGTCTCTTTTGCCAAGCCGAGGCTTCTCAATTTAATAAGGTTTCATTTATTAATTATTTATCTCAATGTCTGTGTTAACTCCATTCTGTTGAGAAAATTATTTACTGTAACAATGAGTTCAAGTACCTTCTCCTCTACCAGTTGCACCATACTTGGTTTTATACTGATGTCTTCCATCCATTGGACATTGAGCCTGTTCCATGTGATAAGTATGTATCTGTGTGGTTTCCACTCTCTGCAGCCATTTAATTAGCACCGTTTATTGAAGAAGTTATAATTTTGCAGTGCTTATTTCTTTCTTCTTTACCAAAAATCATTTGTCCATAGGTGTGTGAAGTCATGCTGATGTTACTACTATAGTTCAACAGTCCAATTAGAGTTTGAAGATGGTAATATCTCCAGCAGTTATTTTTATTATTATCAAAGTTATTCTCTCTCCCTCTCCCTCCCCCCCCTCTCTCTCTCTCTATATATATATATACATATATATATATATGAGGTGAAATTATCCTTTTAAGACCTTTGAATAATTGTATTAGGATATTGATGGACATTGTATTGAAAGTACAGGCTGTTTAGGTATGATTGTGAATTTTACTACAATAATCATATTGATACTTGAGCATAGAAGATCTTTCTAACTTTTCATATATTTTTCAACTTTTTTTTACAATACCTTAAAGTTTTGACATATAAATGTTTATTTTGTTTTATGAGACTTTCTCCAATGTACTATGTATTATTAAAGGTTATTGTGAATAATTCTCTATCAGTTCACTAAAAATATCCCAGATTTTATAAATCAAGATTTAAAAATATTTCTAATGTTTTACTTAGTTTTTCAAAGCAGCCAATTTTGAGATGACTACCTGATAATTTACTTTTATTTGGTTCAAGTATTTACCATTAAATATCTGCACTTTGTACTAATAAAGAAAAATTGAAAAAGATTAAGAAGAAGAACAGATTGTGTGGAGGAGGACAGGCATAAGACTTGAAAACAAGTGGAAAAGAAAAGGTTCTGTACAGTGACCTTATAATTATAACTTCTAAGAATTGTTTTAAAGAAACATATACACACTATAAATCAGGCATACAATAAATAGTAATTCAAGTGTGTTAAATTAGCTCAAACCCTGCATAATTAATATGACCACAAGAACCATATTATTTCTCTGCAATTTCACAGCCAGACAAATTCTTACTCAAACATTCTTACAACACCAGTTTCCCTGTGGTTCCTTTTGTAAAACCAATATTATAGATGACTATCTATAATATGGAATATCTATAATATGGAATGCTGTTGTTCCTTTGTAGAGGGTTACCAGAAGACCAGACTCTTCCACATTATGTGTGTCAGAAAGTTTCAACAGCCAGGGCTAGAGGAATAGCTTACCGTGATGATTGACCATGCCCTCATGTACCAGCAGAATGAGAGTCTAGAGTTCTATCAGACCAGAAAATTGGATATGTTGTTCTGCAATGATTCCTCAGGAAAACCCTTCCCAATATGGTTTTAGATACCCCTGCCACCTTTCTTAATGTACTACTTATCTGAAGTCCCATAGAATAAGTCACAGGCATGGGGGAACATCTCTTTTTTCTTAGAAGTCTTCGGATTCTTGTATCCATAGTCTCTAATAGGACTGTTACTGCCAAGATCAATTTTGTATCTTTAACTGTTGAATCTTCCTGAAAAGAATAACCCATTAAAAAGTAAGCTCTACTCACTTAGAGTTTACTGAGGTTAACAATCTTTCTTTTCTTTTGCTTATAATCACAAATTTTCTTCTAGGCTAATAATTGTAGAGGAATTTTAATCCAGCAACATGGCTGCTTTTTAAGGTCTCACATCTGAAGTCCTGGGTCTGTGTGATCAGCCTGGAATGACGACATGCAATCCACTTTTAGTATCAAAAAATAAAATCTAATCGATGTCTGGTAACAAATCAGAAAAAGGTTTAACAGACTAAGTGAGAGATAGGATATAGCTAATCCTCAGGAGAAAGACTATTAAGACCAGTATAAGGATAAAGAATTCAGTTCCTCAGGAAGTTGAGTGTTGAGTCAGTTGGAAGTCAATACAGTGGGTGCAGTGCAATGCACTGGCGCTGAGGTTCTTCGTGAGTTCATGCAGTTCAGTGCAGGACAGCAGAGCCAGCTGAAGCCACAGAATACGAAGATTAGAACAAGTTTCCCGAGTTTGTGTGAAGCTAAGTGGAACAATTCAGTGGGAAGCTGAGAGAAGCCCAATTGAATCAGTCAGCTTAGAGAGGAGTTCGACCCAGAACAGTTGACTTGAACCAGCAGGCCAAAGTTCAAAAAGAGCTAGAGAGGATAAGCTTACTCAGCAAAAAGCCTTTGAGACAACAATTACATCTGGCAAATAAAACTTGTTTTTACATGTATTTTTTTCTTAGAATGAATCAAGATACAACTACATGCTTTTGTTCTTAAACAAAACCGTAGAATCAGTCATCCTGGTTCCTGTGTACAGCTTCCAGTCTTTCTTGACTGATTAGAACTCCAAACTTGAATTTTAATCCCCACATCAGATAAAAGGCAAGGCACAAGTTCCTTAAAAAGATATCAGTGGTTCAAAAGAAGGAACAAAAAAAGTTCAACCATCAACTACATGAAGGAAAACTACTCGAATCCTCACTTCCATTAACAGTTCAAATGCTCATCACTCTACCTCACCAATGATGGATAAAAGCAGCTGTTACTGACTGATTGTGCAACAATGGAAGGACTATAAAAATATATGTGAGTTTATCGGGTATGAGTTATCTTTTCCTATGTTTTTTCCACATCAATGGCCATGACCAGTGGGTATATTTTTTTAATAACTATGCTGACCACTCTTGAACACAAATAACAACTGTCTATGCTTAAAATTCCATTGACTATAAATGTTCTTTCGGGAATTTTCATCATTTTAAGTCATATGTATTTGGTGAGCATTTTTATAATAAATATGAATTCATCTCTGTTTACCAACTCTTAATTTCTTATAAGTTTTACTTTGAAATACTAATATTCACTAGCTTTATTTTGAAAAGATGTATTTCACTAATATTATCAGTAATTCAAATTTTTATATTTCAGGACAGAAACTAATGTTGAAACTACAGATAAAAATAACAAGAACAAATATCTCAGTCATCAGATGGTAAAAAATAATGTATAATTTGAGGTTGTCTCTCAATATCCATTAAAAGAAATATTAAAAATACTTAGGGAATCTAATTTGTACCAGGGTTGAATGACTAAAAATTAAGAAATTTAGGAGTTACTCACCAAGAATTAATATTTTAATATTATTTTAATATATAAATACTTATCATCCTCTTATTTTGAATAATATAAAAATAAGTTGATTTCATTGTGAAATGTTCATATTATTTTAATATTTTGTTCATTAAATAAAATATTTAAGTTTTATCTTCTTAGTGCTCTGATCTAGAAAATTTCAGTGAAAACAATATTCCTGAGATTCTTTTATCCTGTATTCCTTATACGATTTTTAAAATTTATTTCTTTTGCAATATTCAAGACATGCAAACTTGGAAAATCATTCTTAAATGGTAATGCTCTGCCATCTTCCTAAACAAATTGCCACACAGTAGTTCATAGACAAATCTTCACAATAGAGTCGCACACTGATTTTATTGCTGTACTAAATGACTTCTGATCCAGGAAACTCATACCTTGCTTTTAAATCTTTTATAATACTCTTTTCCTTGCTCCTAAAGCTAGGTTTTATTCATTCTTCTCTTAAAATGCTGCCCTTTTTATTGACTCCAAGATTGCTATCAGATGTCACCCAGACTATTTTGTTATATATCATAATTCCCATTAAAGTATGTGACTATGAACATATGGAAATAATACTAAATAATGCTGGCCAGAGAGCCTCAGTGCACCCATGTATCAGTAAAAGCAGTATAATGTTTACTGACTAGAGAGGTGGTCCTTGACAACAGAGTTGCAAAGGATCCCTTGTGCCTTCTTTATGACACTATATCAGATCATTTCATTAGAAGCTGTTTGCTTGTAAATTAACCAAATAGGGGGTGCTATATGCAAACCATACTTCTCTTTACTAATCTGTCACATAGAGAGAATCGCTTGAGTATAAGGTTAATTTTAAGACTGTAATTGTGCCTTTCCATCTTTCTCAAGTATCGGCACAGCTGGGTGTATGACATAACTGCACATATAAGGTGACTGTCAAACTGAGTACACAGTTATTTAGCTAGTATCATGAGACTTTCTGGTAGGTTATCAAAACAAACCAATAAATAGTACTGACAAAAGCAAAGAAATGAGGCATGTGCAATGCATAAATTGGAAAGGTGAGCAATTGTTTAAGCAGTGCTTTTAATTCCTATGTAGTGTTGCTTTGATTATTTATAGCCACTGTTACCAAGAAGTGAACACCTTAGCAACTAAATCTCTAAACATCATTTATCCACATTTAAATATTAAACAGTTCTCATAGTCTTAAAGAAAGTTTCATACATAATCAAAATATTTCTTATAAATTTTAGGGAATAAACTGCTAACTGGCATCTCCTAAATTAATTGTAATTATTAGTATTCATTGTATCAACTCCCTCACCTTGAATATTATTAGTGTATAGTTATATGCTAAGATAGCACCACATTTAAAAGTAATTTAAGGTAGTAATTATTTAAATGACATTTTAGTAGTCTTTCAATTTCTCCAGGCTCACTTACAATCTTCTTAACTACCATGTTGGAATAAAGTGTTCCTCTCCTATCTGCTTTATTTAACAAGACATGAGGGCAAGTTATGTATACTACCTTCAGGCTTTGGTGAAATATTTCAAGAACTGTTTTCTTCTGCCACAGTGGTTTTCTGTGTTCCTGACATGACTTCTTCATTGCACTATGTTCCTTAGTAAGTAAACAAAGTAAAAAGCAAACCAGCTAACGCAAAATATAAATTAAAAACAAGCGAGAAACAATTTAATGGAAACTATCACATTGTGATTTAGAGAATCATCATTAGTATCACTAATAAATTTTAGGGGATAAAGTATATAAGATGTTGATGTCTTAGCAGTCAATTAGAAAGCCATGAAAAAAATCTATGGAAGGGTAGTGATCTAAAATGTACAGCAAAAATAGTTTTAATAATTTTTGTCTCCCCAAATGAGCAAGGGACCTCATGCCAAGAGTATGTACAGGTCTAGAAGAGGATGCAACATAAAATTTAATTTTTGTGTGTTCCTTGACAGGTTGACTTGTTGTTGTTTAGGCAGGATAGCATTATAAAAACATAAAAGAAATGACAGATTTTGCTGGGAATCTTTACAAATAAACCTGAAATTAAGAAGGCAAGAGGCTAAAGAAGCACTGTTGTGATATTGTAGACTTTATAGGGCTATACTGGAGAAGCTTACCTCAGTAAAATAAAACAAACCAACAAACAAACAATGCAAGAATAGGATATAACGTAAGTATAAATAAATCTTAAGTTCAGGAACACAGAGAAAGAAGTGTTGAAATTTAGGTACTTGAACAGTGGCAAGGTCCAAGTGACAACTGAAAGCATACCACCTTGGGAAGGCACGCATCCAGTAAGCATAAAGTCATGGATTTGTTCTCAACAAAAGACAAGGCTCCCTAACTCTTATAAAAAAGGTAGCAGTGAGTCACCTTCAAGCATTGTGAACACACCTTCTCAATGTGTTGAGATCTGTGTTGTTCTCATTTTAAATAAATTACCTCAAAGAAGACAACAACTTATGACAGCAACACTCAGCTAATTCTTTTAAATTCAGAATCATCAGGAGAAATGCATAATACAAAATTTCACAAAATCAATGTGCCTTAAGCAAGTTTTGTTGAAATAGCTTTTGGGTGTGAATAGAGCATGTAAAAAATTTGTTCTGGAAAAAGCAAACATATATATATATAAAGATATATATATCTTTTGGCTGATAGAAAACAATGGACGTCTATAGCTAAGAGGTCATACAAAGTATTCCAGCATTGCCTCTGTAGTAAATAAGAACCCTGTAAGCCACAATTTGATGTCCATGTCAGCTGAGAAACTCAAAAGCCTTTGTATTTTCATTGGTATAAATCAATTGAGCAAACATCTACACCAAAGGGGGGAAATACTATGCTCTATTCCATAAGGACAATAATACATCCAAAAATGTTTAAACAGGAGTAGAAGTTATAGAGTTTAAGGTCTCCATCATAAAGAACATTGAAAGATTATTTTAAAGAAATATTTATCAGCCCAGTTCCCATCTAAGCAATGCAGAGTGAGGTTATAGAATTACACAGTTCTCTCATAGACAATCCTTACAAATAGGAATGTTTATTGTTACTGTTCTTGCCCTAGTTCCACTATTTATATTTGTTTTTTAGCTTTTTTTCTTTGAACTGAAACATTCTTTCTAGGAGAGTAGAGGGAAACGCCAGTACTTTGGGAGCTTACCTCTAGAAGGTTAGAAGCTGACGTATTCTACACAATCCCTCTAGGCTATAAAGGCACAACAATTGCTGAGTACTGAAGAGTCTACTACTCTCCTGTTAGCTTTCTTGCAATTTTGGAAAAACAATCCAGAAATTGAGTTTCTGTGAATTACCAACTGGTTTGGGATAGAATATCCCGTTATACTGTATAAGCTACTCCACTGAACTGCTTGATTCTCCAAGCTAGATATTAATGTAACCACATCAGTAAATGTGCTATCTGAGGTTACAAAAATATTGGTGTATCTCTAGAAAAGTTATGTTTAAAGTGAGGAATATTTAGTTTCTTATATTTTAATTATATATTTTTAGATAAAAATTGCTAGATATTCATTAAACTTTTTTGACATGTGAATTAATTCAGTATCTTAGTGCAATTTATGAATTGACTTGCTTGCAGGAAGCACAAATATACTCAACATGGATGAACCCCAATATACTGAGGCATGTAGTTGATAGCATGTCATTGATGGTATTTTTTAAAAATCCCAAATAGTTCTCTTGTTCTCTAATATGTTTGTAACTGCAAAATATATGTCTTCACATACAATCGCTTAGAGATTACGTGAATAATTTGATTACAAATAAATAATATAGTAATATTAAAAAGCAGTCAGCACACTTAGTCATCAGGGAAATGCAAATCAAAATATCTCTGAGATTCTATCTTGTATTCATCAGAATTGATAACATAAAAACTCAAGAGACACTGAAGGTTGGCAAGGATGTAGAGGCAAAAAGTCCAGAATAGTGAAAACAATTCTTAACAATAAAAGCCTGACTTCAAACTGTATTACAGAGCAAAAGTGATGAAAAACTGAATGGTATTGGTATAGAAACAGACAGGTTGATCAATGGAATAGAATAGAAGACCCAAAAATAAAAACACTGACTTTATGGACACAACATTTGATCTTTGACAAAGAAGCCAAAATATACAATGGAAAAAAGAAAGCATATTCAATAAATGGAGCTGGTATCACTGGCTGTCTCTATGTAGAAAAATGAAAATAGACCCTTATTTGTGCCCATGCACAAAGTCAAGTCCAAGTAGATCAAGGACCTCAACATAACACCAGATAAACTGAATTTAATAGAAGAGAAAGTGGGACAGAGCCTTGAACTCATTGGAACGGGGGCAATTTCCTAAACAAAACTGCAATGACTAATGCTCTAAGAACAAGAATTGATAATTGGGACCTCATGAAACTAGAAAGCTTCTTTAAGGCAAAGGATACAGTCAATAAGACAAATTGGCATCTTATAGATTGGGAAAAATTTCACTAAATCCACATCCAATATAGGGCTAATCTCCAAAATATGTAAAGAACTCAAGAAGATAACCACCAACAAACCAAACAAACAAATCAAAAATGGGGCATAGAACTAAACCTAGAATTCATAACAAAGGAATCTCAAATGGCTGAGTTGCACCTAAAGAAATGTTCGAAGTTCTTAGTGATCAGAGAAATGCAAATCAAAATGACCATAACATTCCGCTTTAAACCAGGGAGAATGGCTAAGATCAAAACCTCAGGTGAGAACACAGGTTGGCGAGGATGTGGAGAAATAGGAACACTCCACCATTGCTGGTGGGATTGGAAAACTGGTGCAACCACTCTGGATAGCAATTTAGAGGTTCCTCAGAAAATCAGAACTAGACCTACCTAAAGACCCAGAACTAGCTTCTTGGGAATATACCAAAAAGATGCCTCACCATGCCACAGAGGCACATGTTCCACCATGTGCATAGTCCCCTTATTTGTGATAGCCAGAAGCTGGAACCAACCCAGATGTCCCATGACAGAAGAATGGATACAGAAAATGTGGTTCATTTACACAATGGAATACTACTCAGCTATTGAGAATGAAGGAATCCTGAGTTTTGCAGGCAAATGGATGGAACTAGAAAATATCATCCTGAGTGAAGTAACTCAGACCCAAAAGGACATGCATGGTATGTTCTCACTAATAAGTGGATATTAGCCAAAAAAAAAAAAAGTACAGAATATCCAAGATACACAAAACTCAAAAAGGTAAAAAGGTAAAGGGCCCAAGTGAGGACACCTCAGTTCCACTTGGGAGTGAGAAGAAAACAACCACAAGGGGAGAGGGAGGGAGGGACAGGAGAGGGAAAGAAGATGGGGGTTGGGGAAGAGGGGAACATGATCCTGTGTTGGGTTGGGGTAAAGGATTGAAGCCCCGAAAGCCAGCAGAAGGAATGGAAGCAGTTGACCTCTGGAGGGAGGAGGTTGTAGGATGCTCTAGCATGTACCAGAGATCTGGGAAACGAGAGACTTTCAGGATTCAAAGATGGTGGGGAGAGGGACCCTAGATGAAATGCCCCACAGTGGGGAGAGGGAACTTATTGAACCCACCTCCAGCAGAAAGACAGGGCATCAAGTGAAGGATGGGGCTGCTACATCACAGTCAAAGCTTTGACTGTCTGAAAGAAATACAGACATGGAAATGGAGAAGAGCCTGAGGAAAAGGAGGTCCAGTGACAGACCCAATGAGGGATCCAGCTTAAGGGGAGGCCCCAGGACCTGACACCATTACTGAGGCTATGAGTCATTCACAAAAAGGGACCTTTCATGACTGCCCTCCAAAAGACCCAACAAGCAGCTGAAAGAGTCAGATGCAGATATGTGCATCCAACGAATGAACAGAAGCTGCTGACCCCTCTGGTTGAATTAGGGGGAAGCTGGTGGAAACTGAGTAGGAGGACAACCCAGTAGGAGGACCAGCGGTCTCAATTAACCTGGATCCCTGAGATCTCTCAGATACTGGATCACCAGCCAGGCAGCACACACCTGTTGTAAAAATATAAAAAATAAAAAAGGTATCAGTCTTTTATACCCCTAGGTCTGGCACCACAGTGTCCCAAGATGTCTGCTAGATATCTCTGCGGAAACACATCCCAACTCCGAGGCAGCCCAGTGTCTCCTGCTGCCACACACTTTCCTACACTCAAACCGTCAAATAAAAGAACACAAAACACAATAATCTTAGATCCAATTGATAAGATATAATTGCCCACTTAAACATACAAAGCCTGGTACCATCCATCCCTTAAGAACATTGATAACAACCTGTAAATACATCAGCCTCCATTGTCCTGCCTCAGCTTCTCTCTCTCTCCCCTCCTGTCTCTTCTCCGTTCTAGTCTCCTCCTCTTCCTTCAAACTTCTCTTCTCAAAATCCTTCCCTCTCCTCCAAAGACAGGCCTCCTTCTACCCTGTACCTGTCCTTCACCTGTACCTTACAAATTCAATGGGGAGGTGGTTTGGTGAAGTCACCTGAGTTCTGAGTAGTGACTAGGCAGCTGTCCTTGGGGCAGTGGAATTAGCATCAAAATACAGATAACTTCAGGGCAAACCACAACACACACCAGCTGAGAAGAAGCCTCCCACTTGTATATAGCAGAGCACTGCTGGGTGTGGGTTCAGTCAGAGAAGATGCTCCTAACCCTAAAGAGACTAGAGGACCCAGGAAATTTAGAGGTCTGGTGAGGTGGTGGGGGAGGGACATCCTTGTAGAGACACAGGGTACCGGAGGGCAAGGAGGAAGTATGGGATGTGGAACTGTAGGACAGGTGGACCAGGAGGGGAATAAAATATGGAGTTTAAAAGTAAATAAATAAATAAAAATAAAAAAAAATAGAACAACACTTCTTCAATTCTGGTTGGAATGCAAACTTGTATAACCACTTTAGAAATCAATTTGGTATTTTCTCATAAAACTGGAAATAGTTCTACTATAAGAACCAACCTGGACACCCAAAGAATCCTCCAAAATCCAACAAAGACACTTGCTCAACTTTGCTCATAGCAGCTTTACTTGTAGTACCTAGAAATTGGAAACAAATTAGATACCTCTAAATTGAAGAATGGACTTAGAAAATGTGATACACACACACACACACACACACACACACACACACACACACACACACACACACAGTGGAATACTATTCATTGTTTAAAAACAAAGAAAACATGAATTTTGCAGGCAAATGGATGGAACTTGAGAATATCCTGAGTGAGGTAACCAAGTACAAAAAGGACATGCATTATATGTTTATGTTTTTTCTTATATGTAGATATTAGGCATAAAATATACAGGTACCCTGCTATACTCCACAGTCCCAAAGGAAATAAATTAGAAGGAAGGCACAAGAGAAGAAGCGTGAATCTCACTTAGATGGGGGAAGAAAATAGTCATAAGACATGTGGAAAGAGGGAACCTGGATGGAGGTGAATTGGGAAAGGAAATAGGAGAGTTTCAGGATCAGGTCTGGCAAAGAACAGTATAGATGGCCAGAAGGCCATGAAAATGAAATGATATCTGCTATTGACAGGGTGAGGAGGTGAAGGGCATCTCCAAGAAGACACAGACACCTAGGATATGTGAGGCATCCAAGGAGGTGACCTTAACTGTGACTCATAACATTGGGGCTCTGGAAACTCAGGAGACTACCTCCTGTTGCTAGGTAGGAACTCAAGTGTAACAATAGAGACACCAACTCACCCAAAAAATTTTCAATCCAAACTTTATTCTGTCTACAAGAAATGCAGGCACTGAGGATGGAACAGAGATTGAGGGACTGGTCAACCAATAGCTGGCACAAGCACAATTGGAGACACATCCCATAGATAAACACCAATACCTAACACTATTAATGAAACTTTGTTATACTTGAGACAGGAGCATGTTCCCCTCTGAGAGACTCCACCCAGCAGCTCACTTAGACAAATACAGACGTCTACAGCCAAAGAGTAGATGGAACTTAGGGACACTTATGGAAGTTTAGAAGGAGGGATTGCAGCCCTTAAGGAAGAGGTACTCCACAGGAAGACCAACATAGTCAACTAACCTGGACCCCTGTGACTGTCAGAGTGAACAATCAAAGAAAATATACAGGCTGGAACTAAGCCTCCACAAACATATATAGCAGATATACAGCTTGTTTTTCATGTTGGTCCTAAACAATCAGAGTGTGGGCTCTCCCAAAACCTGTTGCCTATATATGTGGTATGTTCTTCAAGGTGGGCTGCCTTGTCTGGCCTCAGTGGGAAAGGAAGTGCTCAGCCTCCCAGAGATTTGATATGATAGAGACTACCCAGGAGGGCTCTACCTGCTCAGAGAAGGGAAGAGGGGAGAGTTGAAGGATTGTGGGACTGGGTGACTGGGAGGGAGGCAGTCAGTAGGATGTAAGTTGAATAAATAAAAAAATCAAATGAAATTAAAAATAGAGAAGTTAAGTGAATCGTATCATTTCAAATGAATATGAGATTAAGCTATCATCCATTCTATTCCTATTGGGTGTACTTAGTACTTTCAGAACTGGTACAAATTAGATTGCAGAAATATTTTTAGTTAATTTACTATAAATGTAAAACTCCCAGGACTAAAAAGAGCAACAGATCACAGGACTCAAGTACAAGAAAAAAAATGGGGAAAGGAGGTGGTAATTACTTCTTTCAAAATGTTATTCTGTGTTCAGCATTGACAGTCACTCATGTTTTAAATGATGGCACACTGATGTTTTTAAATTAGAAGCAAGGATACTCATTTTCTTCTTTATTACTATTTTAGTAATTAGGAAGGGGTGTATGAGTTTCTTTCACACACTTGATGCCTTGATTTTTTTCCCATATTGAATTTTTCCAGACAGCACCTCCTGTATATATATATATATATATATATATATATATATATATATATATATAGTGAAAGAATGATAGAAAAAGCCAGAAGGCCAACATATATATAGTACATATTCATGTACGTATACATATATATATACATATATATTCATATATATAGTATATGTGTGTGAATAAGAAATATACAGATTTTTGTAGTCCATCAAAAGTCACTGTCATTAGAAGAGGACATGGGATAAACTGAGGACTAAAGTTTCCTGAGGTAAGTTTAATTCCATATATGGCATGACTTTATCAGTCAGTTCTTTTGAATATTTTTCAGAATAAAAACACCAGAATTTTGCAATTAAGAAATAGGACAATAATTCTACAAGGGATATGAATCCACAGCAAGTATGGCTAAAATGTTGGCCGTTGAATTGTAAATAAAAGAAATGTTGTCATTGCTTGGCTAAGAAACATTGATCTCTGCTACACTAAAAGACAACATTGCAAGATGAAAAACTATGAATCAATAACAGATCTCACAAAGTCACCTTTATGACCATAGCCAAGATAGATAAGACTAGACTCTCAATGCAAAGGTTTACATAATATAATAATAATAATAATTTACATTTTTCAGGATTTTGCTATTATATACTTCTATATTAAATGGCTTAAGAGAATTAGTGCTTAAGGAAGTTCACTGATTATTCTCATATTGCAAATTTCATATGCGAAAAGATATATGGGGGTCTGGAGAGACTGCACAGTGGTTAAAGTGTGCATAACTCTTACAGAGAATCTGGGTGTGGTACCCAACTTCTGCTCTGGCAGCTCAGAATTGCCAAAACAGAAAACCATGGAATCCCAAAAGAATTGAATCAATACATAATGACACTACATTATGTTCTAAGGAGGACAGTCCTTAAAATTTTAGCTACAAAATAATAGGTTATTATTGAACTTTTATATAATTATTAGAGAAAAGTATAGCAGTTAAATCTTGTAAATCTGAAATCTTAACTAGACTTCACTGTTGGAATTGGAATTAAAAGTAAAAAAAAAAACTTTAGCTTTGTACTGAATATTAGAAATTTGGTTATTGTAAGAATTACTTGGTCAATAATTAACACCTGAAATAAAATTGCCCCAAACGCCTTAAAAATAGAATGGAGAAGAAAGAAAAATAGTATTGACTCTGGTGAAAATGGAATGTGACTGTTTTTAATTCTAAGCATGAGTGACTGTCAATGATAAATAAATAAAAATATGTCCATATGATGAAAAATTATCCATGAACATTATGCAAAATAATCATCCAGAAGATGAGCTATATCATATTTTCTTTCAAGTATCTGAATCATATTTATTGAGAAATGATATTCTGTTGTGTTTACTTCATTGAAATAAGTTCAAAGTTGCTCCTGAATAATAATTGCACTTCCTTAACGGTGCCCATGGATCCAATTTAAATCTCCTAGCATTTTACTCTTAATGTGGTATGCATATAATTTATATTGAAAGAATAAATTTATATTCTCAAAAAACACTAACATTATTTTACTTAGCTCAATTTTAATACAATTGTGAATAATTCAACAAACACATGGTTGTTAATATTTTGTATTGATTATTCTTGAAATACATGTCATCGAAAGTAAAATTAACATAATTAAAAAGAATCTCATGAGTTTTACAATCACTATATCACCAACTTCATATAAAAAATCAATGTAAATTAATTTGTAAAGAATATAATAATGATCTGATTACATTAGACCTGTACAACTTGACTTATGAAATTTTTTTATAGAAGAGATATTCACATATCTCTTATTATTATGGAAGTTTAACACTTAGGTATATTTTTAATAATATAGCCTACAATGTTATTGCATCTTCTCTAATATGTATTACATATAGAACCAATTAGAATCAAACGAATGAAACATTATCTTTTCACAAATATTTTACCATGTCACCATTTTTAATTTTTTATTAGATTTTTTTATGTATTTACATTTCAAATATTATTCCCTTTCTTTCCTCTCCCATGCTACCTCTGCCCCTCCCTCTACGTCTATGAAGATGTTCCCACTCCCACCTACGCACTCCCATCTCAACACCCTGGCATTCCCCTACACTGGGGAAATGAACCTATATAGGACCAAAGGCTTCTCCTCCTATTGATGCCAGATATTGCCATCCTCTGCTATATATGTGGCTGGAGCCATGGGTCTCTCCATGTATACTCTTTGGTTGGTGGTTTAGTTCCTGGGAGCTCAGGGGGTCTGGTTGGTTGATATTGTTGTTCTTCGTATGGGGTTGCAAACCCCTTCAGCTCCCTCAGTCCTTTCTCTCACCTTCTCCATTGGGGTTCCCATGCTCAGTCCAAAGGTTAGCTGTAAGTTCCCAACTGTATTAGTAAGGCTCTGACAAAGCCTCTCAGTAGACATCCATATGATTCCTACATCTGATAGAGGACTCATATCTAATAATATATACAAAGAAGTTAGACTCCAGGCAACCAAATAACCCTATTAAAATGAGGTACAGAGCTAAAAAAAAAATTCTCATTTGAGGAATATCGAATGGCCGAGAAGCACCTAAAGAAATGTTCAACATCCTTAGTCATCAGGAAAATGCAAATCAAAACAACCCTGAGATTCCACCTCACACCAGTCAGAATGGTTAAGATCAGGTGATAGCAGATGCTGGTGAGGATGTAGAGAAAGAGGAGCACGCCTCCATTGCTTGTGGGATTGCATGCTGGTGCAATCACTCTGGAAATCAGTCTGGAGGTTCCTCAGAAAAATATCACCATATTTTTACATGAACAATGAACCTCAAAGTCATAAATGGACACTGGTGATCTAAGGTAATATGATTGTCAAATGATACACTGAAAATGATGTCGTGATGTTGGGCAACACTACATTCATGAGAGTTTGCTCTATTTCCACATCCACCAACCTCAATTATAAGGAAAGGAGGATATTTCTCTTATATGGTTTAATGATCATGTGTTTTAGAATTCTGTAATAATTTCAGCACCATACACTATAAAATTGTCACCCAAAGTAGTTGAATTAAACAATTTTAAAATAATATTCTAAAATTCAGAGTAATATATTATGACATTAGGAATGTCAAACTCTTGACTTCAATAGGAAAAAATACAACCTTCTGCAAAAAGTAAAAATTTTAGCATTATTAAAATTACATCACTTTCAGAATTTATTAAAGACTGAAAAATAAATTAGTAAAAATATTGTTTGCCACCTTGCAGAAATAAAATGTTTTACCTGATAAGTGATATATAGCTTCTTTCTGTCGTGGTAACTCATCACTGTGCATAAGACTTTAGTGTTATGTAAAAGTAAACCTTTGCTGATATACTCGTTTTTGAAAGAAAGAGAAAAATAATCAACTTATATTCCTGAATGATATTCAAAGACTGAATTAGTATCATCTTTCCATGAATAATGGAAGCCAATGGATATAAAAATCACATGCTTTTTCCTTCCAACCAACAACTTTTCTGGGAAATAAAAGCAAAATGTTATAAAATCACTGGAATGTTTTTTCTTTATATTTTCTTAAATAATTATTGTATACATAAATATTACTAACTGATAATATATAATTTTATCTTTGTAGCAATGTGTTATTAGCACATTAGTACATCATCAATATTTGGCCATCTAATAAAACTCTATTACTGAATTTGAATCCTAGTATTGATAATTTTCAATCTCACATCAATTTCACAAACATTCTTTCCTCGCCTATTAAATCAGATTTTAATTGTACTTAATTTATGAGATTGTTGTATAGATATATGCCATACTTACATACTCATCCGAACTCCTACAGTAAAAATTCTAGTTAAGTTTTATCAGTTCTATTATGTGAGATTCACAGGAAAGGTATATAGCAGATAATAATGTGAAAATTCTATTGGTATTAGATCACAAACTTGACTCATACATACCAAACAGATGACATAACTTTAAAAATAAAATTAAGGACTGGATAGTTGGTTAAGTGGATAAGAGCACTAACAGTGTTCACAAGTGCCATGTGTGATTCCTTTCCTAGTACCCACATAGTGGCCCAGGAGTCTCTGTAACTCCAGTTTCAAGGAAGATAGTACCCTTTTCTGGCCTTTGCAGGTACCAGGCACATATGAAGTGCACCTCCATACAAAGTGAGCAAAATATTTATACACATAAAAGAAGAACAACCTTTAAAAATGTAATGAAATCAAGAAAATGCCGCCTAAATTAATGATATAAAGAGATTGTGCATATCACTTTACTTAAGCTGATTGTTCATAAATTTAGCATCCACCTCTCTTGTCCCCAAACTACTAAACAAAAACTATTTCCAGATTATATTTCCCTCATTATCTCCATATTGTGCTCATATCACCTATTCTATTTTGAGATGCTGTCCCGCTCTGTGTCTTACTAGGTGTTGACTTGGACAAGTGAGCAGTCTCCCATGATTTGTTTTTCTATGTACTCAACAGATGTTTCAAATAGTCAGTAGACTCAACAGATTACACAGTCTTAGGCAGACTCTACCATTTTTGTTGTTGATGGTTTTAATTTTTGTTTTGTTTTTGTTTTATTTTATTTTTGCTATTTTAAAAATATTCAAGTGGGTTTGCAATTTTTATTTAAAATAGCAGTAATTTATATAGATAGCCTTAACATTGTTGTTTTGGCAAGCAAATTAGTTATGGTTTTTCTGAGCTACTTCAAAGACATGTAAAAATAATCCACCATGTGTATATTAGACATTCATTAAAATATGCTTAAAGCTGAAACAATTCAAGAACAAAAAAATTTAAATTAGTTTTTGTAAAGTTTTTTCTATGCAATAGAGTTTTGTCCCCTTTCAATAAATAAAGACTAAAATGGTGACACTTCAGGATGTTATATTTATTAAGATCAACAATAGTCAGAGATGACTTTGTACTGCCCAGGAACATAGTTTTATGTGATGTTATTCAGCACTGAAAAACAGGGAATGTAATACATTTTAAGTATTGTTCAGAGTTTAATATGGGAAAGAAATGATGTTAAAGCTGTTCTCTTTTTAATTTTACTTTTTGAACAAATATTTTAGCTTATTTATTGCTACATAAATTTGCATTTCTATATCAATATAATAGACCAATTTGACCTAGCTTTAAACAGAAGGATAAAGGGAATTATTTCAAATTAACCAAACGATCCTCAAAACCAACTTGCTTAAATAACCTTTTTGAGTGGTTCAGTGTGACAGATGTAAACTTGAGAAATTCCTGTCGTAAACTTGATGTTTGCTACTGAGAACCATGTTCTTGTCGTACATTTCTTGGAAGACAAAGGCTAAGCTGGCATCTAGCAGGTGTGAGAGGATTCTGGAGCAGGTGGGACAGCGGCAGATGGGAACTAAACTGTGGAGCAGCTGCAAAGAACAAACGGATGTTCCAGTGATGCTGTGAATCCCATCTCAAACCGAATCCTATTCCCAGGTCGAGCAAATAATCCCACTGTCAAAGCTAGAGATTCAGAAGTAAAGTGAAACAGAAAGGGTGTGGCCAAAAGACAAATTCTGCTCAGTGGCTCCTATGAAATTCTCCCTCTTAATAGGGAGATTAGCTTTGCTGGCCTGTTATGCTTTCTTTCTTTTCTTTTTTTCTTTTTATAATTGGAATTTTTTCTACATTTAAAATGTTATTTCTTTTCCTGGTTTCCAGATGTAAGTCTCCTATCCCATCCCCTTCCCCTTCTTCTATAAGGGTGTTCCCTTCCCCATCCACCCCCTTCTCCCTGACATTCTCCTACATTGGGGGGGTCCAACCTTGGCAGGACCAAGAGCTTCCCCTTCCACTGATGCCCAACAAGCCCATCTTCTACTACATATGCAGCTGGAGCCCTGGGTCAGTCCATGTATAGTCTTTGGGTAGTGGTTTAGTCCCTGGGAGCTCTGGTTGGTTGGCACTGTTGTTCTTAAGGGACTGTAAGCCCCTTCAGTTCTTTCAATCCTTTCTCTAATTCTGCCAACGGGGTCCCATTCTCAGTTCAATGGTTTGATGCTAGCATTCACCTCTGTATTTGACATACTCTGGCTGTCTCTCAGGAGACATCTATATCTGGTTCCTGTCGCAGCATGCACTTCTTAGATTCATCATTCTGTTATGCTTTCTAAAGGTGTGTTTACTACCTTTCTGTTTCCATTTGTATTACCCCCATGCCAAGCTTAAATGAATAAATGAATTTCTTATAGCAAACAGTAAAAAGTGAGCTGATTTTACTTAATCACAATAGCAGATACTTTTTAAAGGGCAATTGCAAATAGGACCACACAACTCTTAGGACAATACACTTAAACCTACAGAAGTTCAATCTATACAAAATCACAGCATGAAAAGAAGAGGGGTTTTGATATCCCACCCTTAGTTAAGCAGCAACTGGTATCTGAGAGTTGCTGATAGAAAGGAGAGTTAGTTTTCTTTAAAGGTATGGTCCTTGAAAAGTTGTCCATGCTCCAGTGGAAAGTTATCCCTCCAAGAATATGTGCTCATCCAAAATGGAATTGACTGCTCTAAAAAAATAGTAGGAAACTCCTCTTGGGTGTGTTTGCTTCTTTTCTGTTCTAGAGCTCTCAGGTGTGCTGTTAAGTTGCTAGAGTATGATCTTCCCAATTTCATTACCAGGACAGGTAGCACTATGAATTTTCCTCTTAGCACTGCTTTCATTGTCTCCCATAAGTTTGGGTAGGCTGTATCATCATTTTCATTGAATTCCAGGAAGTCTTTAATTTCTTTATTTCTTGCCTGATCAAGTTATCATTGAGGAAAGAGTTGTTCAGTTTCCACATGTATGTGGGTTTTCTGTTGTTTTTGTTGTTATTGAAGGCCTTGGCGATCTGATAGGATGCATTGAATTATATCAATCTTCTTGTATTGGTTGAGGCTTGTTTGTGACCAATTAAGTGGCCAATTTTGGAGAAGGTACCATGAGATGCTGAGAAGAAGTTGTATTCTTTTGTTTTATGGTGAAATATTTTATAGATATCTGTTAAATCCAAAAAGTAAAAAACAAAACAAAAATAAAAAAAAAAATAACAAGGCACAGTGTTGTGTACCTAAGAAAGGGAGCTGTGATTCTGGAAGGAGTTGAAGTATAGGGAAAGAAATATAAACAAAATACATTGTAGAAAATTATTTTTAAAACTAATTCATAGAGGGAAGAAAATTGAATAGGTTGTTCCAGAGTCATTCTATAACAAAGCTAAAATGCAATTTAATTAAAAAAGAACTTGTAGTGCTACTTTGAAACTACTAGTGTTTTAAAATGTACAAGGCATTTTAAATCTCTAGACAAGGTCGCATGCAAACTACAAAAGCAAGTGCCTTACATAGAGAAATAAGCAGCCACTTAGAGACCCAGTAAGAGAGCATGCATTTCCCTGGTGGACAGAGTGCTTAACTCCATTAAGGCCACCGTCTGATTAAATCATCTGCATTACATTTCCATGGTGTTTCAGCCAATTAAGCCAGCTCAATTCATCTCTGCTTTCTGAGGACATAAAGACATTAGAAACCATTTTACGATCAGGCCTGTTAGTGAAATGACTTGTAGACTTATTTTCAAACTAAGGTGGTTAAATTAATAATAAAAAAAAGTTAAAAAATGATTTGAAAAAAAAACCCACGTTTTTCAGTATTCAAAGAAACCATGATAGGACTTTAATTGCCTCCAGAAATGTTGCATCCCTTTCTTTCTTTGTGCAGAGTCAGAAACCACTGAAGTGAGCAAACCACCCAACCAGAACAGAGCAAGAAATGAGCTGAATTCATTTTGTGTCAGGTGACCCCATTGTGGGACTGTCGTCTCACAGCGTTCATTTCATCGGAAGAACTCCAGCATCCACACACAGAAAAGGGTCGACATAATTCCTGTACTAACATGGATCTGCTGATTAGAGTAATTATTAGCTTAAGCTGCTCTTAAATCTATAGATATCACTTTTGTTGCTTCTGCCTGATTCATCAGATATTGTGAAGGACACTGTCAGCTCTCAGCAGACTTTTGACCAAAAGGAGGACAAAGAGTTCATCAATTAAAAAAGAAAAAAAATGTCTAAAAGTCGTAGCAGCCGATGCTGCATGAATAAGTACATTTTAATCTCATTACACAAAAACTATGACTTTTTAAAATTATTGCTAATAAAGTTTATAAAGAGATAAATGTCTTTTAATCTTGAAGAAGATAGGGATTGGCTACTCTTCTTTGGGGGAGCATTTCTATTTTTTAATAATTTTATTCATTTACATCTCAATCATTCCCATCCACCGCTCCAGCATCCCCCTATGCTGGGGCATCAAACCTCCACAGGACCAAGGGCTTCTCCTTCATATTTGTGTCAGATAAGGCCATCCTCTTCTACATATGCGTCTTGAGTCATGGATCCCTTTAAAGGAAAGTTTTGGACAAAATACTGTTTTTTAACAGTAAACTCACTGATTCTTAATTGTACGTTAAATAATCACTATTATACTCACAGATAAGTGTAGCTTTCAGCAGTCAACAAAGAAGCATCATTTGTAGGACAGAAAAACTGTTGCAGAAGGCCACATCTTGTCAAAATTCAGAGAATAACTTAGTATTGGGTGTAAGCACTATGTATCTACAATACAACTCAGGCACCTACGGCTCACTGAACAACTTAGAAGAGGAGGAAGAAAGAAGGAGAAGAGCCAGAAAAATCATAAGAGAATAGTGAAATGTGTCACCTAGAAATGGCTGGGAATCTCCAAACCATGGCTGACTAAACTACACCTAAAGAACTGTGACAAAGATGAACCAGAAAGCATGCAATAGCAAACTCTCACAGAGGTTCGACACATAGAGAAAGAACAACAGAGAAACTGCTGAGAAAGAGGAATTAATCTTTCTTAAAAATGAGACCCAATACCAAGTGATAAATTATAACATCATACACATACAAGGAGACTAAATGGATTTAGTAATTTGTACTAATATACTAATACATACATACATATCTATTTATAACAAATTGAGTAGGAATTGAGTAGGAGAGATTGGAGAGTTTATAAAGAAGAAAAAAGAGGACAGAATGGGCAAATCATACTTTACTTAAAGGTGAACACATAAAATATAGTACTTGAAGTTCTAGGCAGAGCAATTAGGCAACAAAGGTAGATCAAAGGGATACAAATCAGAAAGAAGGAAGTCAAAATATCACTATTTGCAGATTATATGATAGTATGCACAAGTTACCCACCCCAAAAAATTTCACAAAAAAACATCTACAGCTGATAAACAACTTCATCAAAATGGCTGAATACAAAATTAACTCAAACCAATCAGGAGCCTTCCTCTACTCAAAGAATAAATGGGCTGAGAAAGAACACACATGGTATGTCCTTGCTGATAAGTGGATATTAGCCAAAAAGAAGCTCAAAATCCCCATGATATAGCTCACACACCATATGAAATATAAGATAAAAGAAGATCTCACTAAAGTGTGGATGCTACAGTCCTACTCAGAAGGGAGAAGAAAACAATCTTGAGAAGTAGAGAGAGAGAGGAACCTGGGAGGGACAAAGGAGGGGGAGAAAAAGGGGGAGCAGTTCAGACATGGGAGGAGATGTGGGAGAAGTACAGAGGGTCAGGAATTTGAAAGTATGTATGTAGCAGTGGGGTAGAGAGATCTGGGGATAGCAACTAGGAAGTCCCAGATTACAGGGACACGAGAAATTCCTAGGACCCAACAGCAAGGACACTATTTGAAATACTCAACAAAGGGGTGATAGAACCTGTAGAGACCGTATCCAGCAAATAGGCATGGCCCTCATTTGAGGGATGGGGCCACTCACCCACCTCAGAAATATTAATCCAGAAATTCCTCCTGTCAAAAGGAAATGCAGGGACAAAGAGTGGAGTAGAAACTGAAAGAAAGGCCATCCAGAGACTGCCGCACCACCTATGGATACTTCCCATCTGCAGATGCCAAACCGAGACACTACTGCTGATGCAAAGAAGTGCTTGCTGGCAGGAATATAGCTGTCCCCTGGAAAGGCCCTGCCAGACCCTGACCAATGCAGATGAGGGCTCTAAGCCAACCATCTGATAGAGCACAGGGACCCCAAAGGGGAAGATAGGGCAAGGACTGAAGGAGCTTAAGGGGTTTGCAACTCCATAGGAAGAACAACAAGATCAATCAACCAGACCCCCCAAAGTTCCCAGGGACTAAACCACCAACCAAATTATACATGGTGGGGGAGAGCTATGGCTCCAGCAGAATATGTAAAAAAATCAATTTCAAATTGGCCAAGAAAACTTCCTTTATGCTGCCAAACTTGCAAAGTGCTAAAAAAATGTTATTCAGGCTTTTTAGGGAGAAAACACACAAATGATCATATTGAGTGCTGGACCTTGCAGGCTGCAATACCAACCTGTCAGACATGCTGTGACCAGTGATGCAGTTATAATATGAATGTTATGTGGTAATAAAGAGACTTTAACTGACCTCTTACATACATAAATATTCACTATAAACAGGTCAATAACAGATCCAGATGTGAAACAGGTAGCAATTGAAACTTTAGCCTTGAACCTGAAAATTCACAATATAAACATCTTTCTTAGACCTTTAAAAGTTTGATCGGCAGCCATGAGTTAGATCTACTGGTAATAGTGAAACTTATCGCCATGTAATTGGACAAACAATGCAGAATAATCCTAGATATGTCCATTGTTTTAAATGTGAGGGATAAAGTCACTTGAAAGGGGATTGTAGCTAAGGTATTCCTAGAGAATTCTCTAGAAAAATCTCACCCTTCTGGGTCTTGCAGAAGATGTGATAAGGGAAGGCGTTGGACTAATAAATGCAGATTGGCCAGAGATATGCAAGGTAATCCCTGTATATTGAAGGGAAAATCTCTTCAATATAATCATTATTGTAAATTCTGGAAATTCCCTAAGGGGATTAGCTCATACCCTGACAACAAACGACACAAGCATTCTTGTAAATAGTGAAATAGTTCGTACAAACAATATTGGAGACCTGGTTCATGCTACATTAGGAAACATCGCCCTAGACTTACCCAAAAATCAAAAATCTCACATTATCACCAGAAATTCAATGCCATAAGTAACCTACTGGGATTTATAGACCTTTTCCCACTGAGACAAAAAGAATGGTTTTGGGAAGAATTCACCTAACACCTCAAGGATTCATTGTTCATCCAGGGATTATAGGTAAATGCTTCAAATGAGAGTTGAGATTATGGCTTATGTAAAGAGAAACATCTAGTTTAAAGTGGGAAACAGGATCGCTTAGCTTATCCTTCTTCCATATGTCAAAGACAAAGCAGCTCCAATGAAAGAACATGGGGGAGGGGGTTGGAAGTACTGGAAGACAGGATTTTTGGCAAACTGTTAAAAAAAAACTAAAATTAAAATTACATGGTTCTGAAACTGAAGGCATAGTGGATACAGAGGCCGATGTAACTATAATCTAATGAGAATCTTGGAATCCATATTGGCCCATTCAGATGGTATCCGAGAAGATTGCTGGTATTGGGACATTATTCCAATTATAATGAAGTGTTAGACATGTTAAATGGTCAAACCAGATGGTTGATAGGAAGATTAAAATGTTATGGGGAAGATATAGCCATAGACCTGTGGGGAAGAGATCTATTACCACAATGTGGTTCAGATTAATATTCCCCCAATATCAGACAGTGAATCCCTATTTTAGCTGACACTATATATTGACATCTCATAAAATTAAGCTTGATTATTTCTGTGTTTGAATGGGTAAAAAGTCCTGTTTGAGAGTGATGGTGTTCAGGAATCATCACCCAAAACATATAAGATCTGATCACAGTTAAGCTAAAATAGTTTATTGAATGCACATCTTAATTCTGAATGTTCAGAACTATGAAATGTTCCCAGAAGCCGAAATGTCATACTAGCCTGCTCCCATGGAAGGCTTTTTATAGGAAAAACCAGGTTCATAAGTTTAAAGGGCGAGGAGAGAAGCAGTTGTCTTACTAGGCAGAGTATTATCAGCTAACCTTTAAGCTGATTGGTTCTGAGTAAGGTAAAGGGAGGTGGTGGATGCGTGGTGAACAGTGAAATTTCAGAATATTCACATAATAGAGCATGAGTGTTATAACTAAAAATTTTGGCATATTATCAGCATTCTTCAATGTCAGCTACAAAAACTTTAGTGTGCTCATACACAGGTACAGTAAGGACTAATAAGTGGTCAGCTCTGATATAAGATATTTTCTGTATAACAGCTCTTATTGACCTTGATTTGATTGGTCCTTTGTAATGCTTTGCATAATTTTTTAAGATTAGCAAGCTTCATATAGAAAATTCAGAATGTACAGAACAAAACAGGGTATGTTGTCGGCATGTCCTTGAGCCAAGTCACTTCTCTGTATCAAGACTGGTAGGCATATTACAGCAACAAAGTCAGATAGCTGGCAGGCGTGGGACAAAATGACTACAACTATTCTGGGAAAGGGGGGTGCCAGACCATAACAGAGAGTGCCTAAGTGTTGAGTTTATGCAGGATTCATAAAGATCTAATTGTATCTTGGTAAACAGAAAGGGGTAAAAGACACTGGACTGTAGACAAAACTGCTGGTTTAGATCAATCTCTGTATTTTAAAGATGTTTTAACATCAGAACAGAAATCAGACAATGTGTCAGAGAAGATACTTTGTCTATATTTCCACATGTGATGAAAGACTGAGTTCCATCAAAATCACCAACAATTGAATCTAAGTAAGAAATTCTACATGAAAGTTAGGAAGCTAGGAATGAAGGGAGGCAGAAAGACAGCAATGCAGAAAACTGATGCCACAAGCAAAGTGATAGCTCAACAAACCAGCTAAAGGAGGACAGATCATTCATCAGACAGGCAGGCTGGGAAACCTTAAGGCTGAAATGGACATTTGTTGAAGGACAGATGATTGGGACAGCCGTTATGAAGGAACATCATATCTACGGATCTTCATAAGGACATTCTGACAGTTAAATTTTGGGACTGATGATTGACTTTGTTGTAAATGTTAAACTGTATACAATTTTTAGTTTAATGTAGAGGAATATTAATCCAGCAACATGGATGCTCTGGCAAATCATCACTCCAAAGACATACACTGAATTACAGTATGATTTGACTGGAACACGGACAAGCCCTTAGTACACACCTTGGATCTCTCTGGCTGAAATACAGACAATGCCTTAAGTATATACCATAATCACAAACTAAGGTGTCTAACTGAGGCAGACAAAGTAAAGCATGTGACAAAGACTTGACAGAATGGTCAGAGATAGGACACATCCAACTCTCAACAGAACAGACAGGAAAAAGAGGATACTTAAAAAGCAGTGAGGGAGAGTCAGTCCAGTCTGGTTCAGTTCTGTTCAACTGAATTCAGCTGTGCTGAAGTTAAGTGCAGTTCAGAGAAATTCATTTCATGGAGTTTCAGAGGCAGTCTTTCCAAGCAGACAATTCAGTCAGAAGTCAAAAGAAGCCAGTTTGAATCAGGCCTTGAGGAGGAGTCAGAGCCAAAACATTGAGTTGAACCAGCCAGCTAGAGTTCAGAAAGAGGTAGAAAGCATAAACATATTCAGTTGTAAGCCTCTGACATAGCCTCTGACGAATAAAAGTTACTTTTACTGGGTAACTAATTACTTTTTGACTGGATTTGAGGTCAGTTCTAATGTAGTGAATTTCATGCCAGGTATTTCAATCCTGGTCCAAATTCCATATATCTGGTCACTGAGTTGGATCATAAGCGCTAAGAATCTGCTACTGTTAGTTTCCTAAGTGTTCACATTCTAAAATTTTTGTCTAAACATTTATATTAAACCCTTAGACCTTGACTGTTCTCAATTTTTTTCTGAGAAAATTTGTTCTGTAATTGTTGGGAGCTAGTGGAGAGATAGATATATAATTAGTTAACAAGCTGATAACAAGTCACTGGTTACCCAGCTCCTATGTCAATCCCATATCCCTACCAAATCTCCAGGGACATACCCGAAGGAGAGAGAGACAGAATGGAAGAGGTGGAGTTTCATGGGGGAAGACTGTGTATCAAGTCATAAGGACCTTATCTTTCTTCAGAGTCTTGTGTATGAAGTCGTAAGAAAAATTTTGGCCTATTCATGTCATCCCTAAGCTTTGACACAATTTACATTATCATGCAATAAGATACAATATGTATTTATGTAATGGAAGAATGTAAGTGAATTCTATTACAAATGGGAAAATATCTACCTAGTTCACTTTAAGGAAGTCTCAAAAGCTTTTCCAAGGATAACAAGTAGAATTTCATGTACTATACTCTATGTGGCTTTCTTCCTATTTGTTCTCTATTTATGAGGTGTTGAAAAGTGCATCTCCTGATAAAGCTGCCATCTGCAGTGTTCCTTAGACTAACCACTAACAAATGCAAACTGACACTTCTGAAATGGATTAGTGTGCATATCAACAATCTTCTAATGGCTTTCATCCTTTCTATCACATTTGACCTTGCCTTTTGGAGGCATTTGATAAATGATTAATTATTCATTCTAGAACTTGATCCTTCAACAACTAAACTACTTCCCGGAAACAAATATGGATGTGTATTAGAGCATCAGAATGAATCAATTATTCATTGATTCTATGCCTTATATTTGCCTAGTGTGTTTCAGTCTCTAAGTTAGGCAGACTGTGAGATAAAAAAAAAATGGAATGCATGCTCTCTCTCTATGATCAAGTTGTTTTTCAGAATGAAATAGATACTAACAGAAGGCTTGGCCTGAGTTATTATGATTAGCTATTTTTGTGTCTATCCTCAGTAATTTCCATTCAAACTGTTAAACTGTGTTCTCGGTGAAGAAAGAACATTCAAAATGTAGCAACCTAAAATAGCCCCAAATATGTGTATGTATGAAAATGAACAGGAAAGGAAAACTCATTAGTAAAGTAAAAAGAAAAGGCACTGAAAGTGAAAATCCACCTAATCATTGCAAAAATACAACAAAACTCTTGAAGTACACAGAGTCCCAGATGTGAGTATTTCAAGGTGTTTCAGGTGACCATAAAATATGTTATATATACATATGTACAATATATACTATATAATATAAATATATATGTAATTCAAAATGGAAAGGGTGTGAAAGCTGGAGGAATAGAAACTGAGACCAGAAGAAGAATGGCTCAGAATAGAATATTAAATATTATGACTAAAAATGATAATCTTTTTGTTTAAAACCAGGTTAAGATAAATGGAAGGACTTTCAATTTTTATATACTCTGAATGCAGTAAATATTAGAAGAATATGAAATGTATTCCCAGATTGGAAAGTCTTACCCAGTCTAGCGCTTCTTAAGTGAGTATCACTTCCTTTGATGTTCCACATGTTCTTTTTCCTCTGTTTTCACACGGCCATTGTGCTCCAATGTCTACTGTACTGACAAAACCACTGGCGTATCTTTCAGACATCCACCTCTCACTTTTCAGAGTGATTAACAGATTCTCTCACCACAGCGGAGAATATTATATTAAAAATAGCAAATTAAAATTAAGGAGAGCTTTGTGCTAATCTATTCTAAAGCCCTTTCACTTCTAGGAATGCTTTACATACATTATATTTCATGGCCCCTGGCATGGCTAGTTCTCAACTGAGAAAAAATAGTTCCCTCTGTGTCATTCTCTCTCCCTTCCTTCCTCCCTTACATAATCCACCCTTCCCATTTGTGTATGAAAGTCAGAGATGAACTTTGAGTTACTTCTTCAATAGTTTCTTCATTTTATGTTTTGAGATGGGGTCCCTCATTGAACCTAAATGATCAATTGAATAGTCTAATTGGCCTGAACAGAGATCCTGGAGATCCTTCTGTCTGCATCTCCACAAGGGTAGGAGCGCAGTCAATATCTATGTCTTATATGGGTTCTGCAGATCTCAACTCAGTCACTCATGCTGCAGTTATTAAATAAACTTATCATGACAATTTCTAAAGACAATAAGCAGGAATACACATGGTTATACTTAGAAAGTAGATAATATGAAGAAGTACATATAATCACTAAAAAGAAGAAAAGAGGAAAAGAAGGTAAAATTACCCCCAAAATATATAAATGCATTATAAGAAATAAAACTATACATTTCATGAAGTCGTTGGTTTTGATAGCTGAAATTCATAGGCAAATAGATTGAATTAGAAAGCATCATCCTGTGTGAGATAACCAAATCACAGAAAAACACACATGGTATGATGGTATGCACTCACTGATAAGTGGATATTATCCCAAAAGTTTGAATTAACCCAAGATACAAGCCACAGACCACATGAAGCTCAAGAAAAAGGATGACCAAAATGCAGATGCTTCAGTCCTTCTTAAAAGGGGGAACAAAAATATTCATAGGAGGGGATATGGAGGCAAAGTTTGGAACAGAGACTGAAAGAACAGCCATTCAGAGTTGCCCCTCATGTGGCCCATATATATACAGTCATCAAAGCTAGGTAAGATTGATGAAACTAAGAAGTGCATGCTGACAGGAACCGGATATAGATGTCTCCTGAGAGACACAGCCAAAGCAGGTCAAATGGAGAGGTGGATGCTAGCAGCAAACCACTGAACTGTGAATGAGACCCCGTTGGAGGAATTAGAGAAAGGATTGAAAGAACTGACGGGGTTTGCAACCCCATAAGAACAACAATGCCAACCAACCCGAGTTCCCAGGGACTAAACCCAAAAACTATACATGGACTGACCCAGGACTCCAACTCTATATGTAGCAGAGAATGGCCTTGTTGGGCACCAATGGAAGGAGAAGCCCTTGGTAATGCCAAAATTGGATCCCCAGTGTAGGGGAATGTCTGAGGAAGCAGGAAAGGGGGGGTGGGTGGAGAGGGGAACACCCTTATAGAAGAAGAGGAGGGGAATGTGATATGGGGCCTATGTCCGGGAAACCGGGAAGGGGAATAACATTTGAATTGTAAATTAAAAATATCCAACTAAAAAAAAGAAAATAAAAAAGAAATAAACTATAAATTGGAGAGATGACTTAGCAATTAAAAGGACAGACTGTCTTTTCAGTAGTTGGATGTTTTATTTCTAGATCCCAACATGGAGCTCAAAAGCACCTTTAACTCTAGTTCTGAAGGAACTTACATTCCTCTGACCTCAGTAGGGAGTAGTCATGGAATGGTACACAGTCAAAACAAACATACACAGAACAGAAATACAAATGAATAATAAGAAAGTAAAGAGAACTGTAAATGTGTGCTGATGTTTTCTTTTGGACAAAACCTAAGCATATTTGTAAAGTGAAATTCATTAATATTCTTTCAAAGAAGAATCTTTGGAATTGTTGTTTTGCTGATCATCCACATTTGCAGAGCTGAAAGCTGAGCTGGTAAGCAGGAAATGTTAAGTAACACAATGGTGCCTGTTTGCAAGGAACAATATATGGATTGACTTATTTGACAATGATGTCAAATGGTAGGCATCCTTCTCCTGTATTTAAATTTCAAATTGTTTAAATGGACCACTCTCAATGATTATAATATTGACAAAGATTTTCTTATTTTAAAGTAAATACTAGACCTCCTTTTATTATCTGACTTGCTTACATATGTGCAGCATAATCTGGTAGTTGATTTGGCTTACTCTATGCTGTTGAAAAACTAGTATCCAAAGTAAATTTAAATTTAGGGTCTTTGCAAGGAGCATAGGACTATGAAGGTAACATGCGTAGTTACTATAGGTTGCACTATGCTTATATTGTGTCTTCTAGTTCATGTTTATTGGGCTGACAGGCAGGTCACTGGCTGTTTGGCCATCTCTTGGGCTCTTTCTCTTTTGTAGTTCTGCCTTGTCTGACTTGAAAATTATAACTTTTATTTTATCTTGTTCTGTTTTATTTTACTAGGTTTTATGAATGAATCAATAAACAAGAGCAAGCCTATCTACTGGAATAAAGGTTAACAATCAGTGGTACTGTCATTTTCTTTCTGGTGAGAGGGAAAAATCTGTTTTCTGCAATGGAGTGTATCAAACTTTCCAGGACAGAGCTCATGTTCAGAGCAATTGTCCAACAAATAATGGGCTGCACAGTCGTTATGTGTGCTTTGGCTACAGTTTGTACAGTGGGGTGGGTGTTGTTGATGTTGTTTCTTTTTGGAATTTTTTCATTTTGTGGTGCTGCAGTTTATTTTCTAGGTATTGAGCACTTTGTCGTTGTATTTAGGTTTTTAATTTTTTTTCAGAGAAATAATTAGAAGTTATGTGGGAAGGGAGGAAAAGAAGATTTGGATGAGATTGGGAAGGAAAATATGATCAAAATATATTTAAATTTATGAATTGTTTTATGTAATTAAAAAGCTAAAAGGAATATATATATACCACTATTACAAAACAAATAAGTCCTAATTTCAATGACAAGCTAAAAAGTGCAAATTCTAACAATTTATTTCTACCAAGTTCTACCTAAAGCATCAATAAATGTGTGGAACTTCTCCTTCCAAATCCTGTAACAGTTACTCAAGTGATAAAATATAATTCACCATATTACCTGTAGGGTTGGGACATTGTTAGTAATAGAATTTTTATAGCCTATACCCCTACTAGGGCTTTTGAGGCAACAATTGTAGAATAAAAGGTCAAAATCTGTTCCTTACTGATATGCCTGTCAGTAAGATTACTTTCAAATCTGATACTCCTGAGTATTCTAATTCTGTTCCAGCAAGTGAGTTGTACAAGTTTATTTTGATTTATAAAGGAGAAGGATAGTGCTCTTTCTTCTACTACTATAGCAGGAAAGGTCAAAAGTTCAAAATAAGCATCCCTCCTGGTCTGCTTCTTATCAAGGGGATAAAACAATTTTCAGAGCACCAACACCATATCGCAAGAAAATTACTAGTAACTGTTAGGGTACTCAATTGTTGTTCACTAATTGATGTTCATTCATCTAGATGAGAGTTCTGCTTCCTGCTTTCAAGACATCTTTTGTGATTGAAAATAAAGGCTGTATATTTCAGCTAAGTCCCTGGCCACAGTCTGACACTTGTCTATGTGTTCTCAGCACACAAGCCTGGAAGATCAGCCTTTCTTGAGGTCACAATAGGTAAGAACATCTGTCATGCATTTCCCCACAAAACTCTTGAAATGGCGTTTGCAGCAGGATCTTTTGCAAAGATGTGGGACCAAATACAGTGGAATGTGATCCTAGGCATTATAGGACCTGTGCTTAACTCATTAGATGGCTCAAAAATACTAAGGAAGAAGGAAATGAAATTGTATATTGTAGACACAATAAAATGGTCTCAGAATGAATTCCACAGTATTTACCGAAAATAATAAAATATGAGTACTAAAGTATATTACATTACAATTAAGTCTTCCTCAGTAACATGATAGTAACTTTTCTAATAAATTAATATAAGAAAGAAGACTTTACTTGTAGAAAAAGGAATGCATTCCTGAGTTACATAAGAAATATGTGCATGCATAAAAAATCAAGCCACACATTGTTTTATACCATATGTAATAAATAAATAAATTATATAACAACATATCACATGACACATGATGCATAATATATAACATAAAATATATAACAATATCATTATGTGTTATGTAGAATAATTCATAATATATTATACACTATATAATATTGTGTATATCATATTTTATATAATATAATCATATATTTAAACATATTTAGAAATCATTAAGATACACAAAATAAGTTATCTTAACTTTATAAAGTTAATGTTTTTTTAAGATAAAATACAAAGAGTTATAAAAGGATAAATATTACTATCATTAATATTAAATTATTAAATTATTAGAATACATTCCAATATGTAAATAATTACATTTTGTAGCCTATAACTATCAGTAATGAAATAATATTTAAAATCATAAATGTACGACAGTATCACAAACATGAGAAGTATTATTTTACTTAAAACTGAAGTGTGTGAATGTGTAATGTGTGTTTGTGTATGAAGCACAGGAGTGTTTTATTCATGTTTGAGTGTCCTTGTGCCTGTTTTTGGCGAAAGCCAAGGGAAGATATTAGATATTCTTCTTTATTAGTATCCAGAATATTCCCTTGCAACAAGTACCCTCAATGAACCTAGACCTCTTGCTTATTCCGCTGGCCAGAGTAACCATCATCCTTTGATCCACCTGTCTGAGCAACGCAAGCAGTGTGTTGATAGCTATCTGCAGCCAAACCCAATTTTTGTAAAGGTGTTGGGAATACTAACTCACATTTGAATGCTTGCACAGCAAACATCTTTGCATATTGACTACTTCCTCAGTATCATGATAGAAGGAGAGGAGGAGGAAAAGGAAGAAGAGGGGGAGAAGGAGGAAAAAAGAAAAGGGTAGGAAGAGGAGGTGGGTGGAGTCAACTTAAAAGCTCAAATTACTATAATAAATATAAAATCTATATCACTTGAAGATAAAAAAATAATCAAAGGAAGGTTTACTGCCATTAAGATGGAATATATGTTTAAAGACTAATTACATTACCAGGAATAAATCACATTTTAACCCTTCATTAAAATGATTTATAAACTTAAGTACCACATACTCCTGTGTAACGAAAACACCAATCAAATTTCAGCAAACTTTCTGTAACTTAGCCTGATTTATTGAGTTCTTTTCACATCATTATTGGTCATTATTACAATCTCAGGCAGATGACAGTTCCTATCTGCAAATTTTCAACAACCTCTATTTCCATTTAATTTTGGTTTTACGATGTCCTTTCACATTACTAACAAGACATTTATCTTTAAACAAAAATTATGAGCATTTAAAGGTTTAAAAGGGGAAATATAGTAAATTATTAAAATAAATTTATAACAGATAAAATTAATATTTATATTATGATTACATATAATTAATCTTAATATATATTTATATAATATATATTTCCTTTAAATTCTAGCTTTTTCTCTATAACCTAGATTGAAAGTTATTGGCAATAATGAAAAACTTCCTAGAATCAGGCTTTTCCTTAGGTAGTTCTCTGAGATATATAGCCTTCCTTTTAACAATGATGAATCTTTGTCTGCCTTTTGGAAATCCATCAGATTCAAAATGAGATTTTCCTCTTATTGTTGCTTTGTCATGTTCATTGCTCTTGCTTTCCAGGAGTGAGAGGGTGGAATCTGGAAAGAATGGCGGTAGATGGTGTGAGAGAAAGCTCTGTTTCTGAAAACAGATCATTTGCCTAAAACCAACTGGCCGTTTTTTATACTTTCTATTTGTTTTTTTTATTTGTCGGCTACATGACCACATTTCTTTATGATAATCATCATTAATTTAGCAAGCAACCTCAGCTATCACTATCAAAGGAAAATGATGAATGAAATGTAAGGAAGTAATATTATATCTATGTATGGTTAACATTCAGACAAAAACAAAACAAGATTAAGAAAATAAACTTATGACAGAGTCAATGGACTTAATTTAGGATTCATTTAATGACCAAACAAAGATCCAATGACTGCCCTTGGTAACTTGTATTATTAATATGTAGGAAGAATAGGTTCTAGAGACCTATTATTGAAGATACCACAAGCTTTGAATATAGGAATTGGATGATTTTATCTGAATCTCACTTTGAGAACTAACTCTCAGAGTCCTGAAAGTAGCTGTGCAGTATATTTACAAAGAAAGCAATAAATAGCCTCCCCTAAGTGTGACATCCATGAAACCGAATCACAAAATATCACAAATGTGCAATAGTGGCCCTAATATTTTGTGGCTAAACAACAGCTCTTTAATTGTATTTCATCTCTCTGAAAGGAAATTATCTTGTACTGCAACCCACCAAAGACCCATTAGGCTATAGAAAATTACTATTTTTACTTTTTGCCTTCTTAGGATGATTTAACCTTCATTCTCATTTATATCTCTATCTCAGAAGAATGCAGCTCCCCCAGTCATCAAAGGAAGCTTCTCTTTAAGCAGACAAACTTTATATGACACAATTTTGGGTTAAAATATAGAAAGTTCTAACTTTTTGTCCCTCAGTCCCAACTATTATGTCTTCAGTTCCTAGCAGCCCAAAATCTCAGGACATCTTAGAAGAAGGTGTGAACAGATTCTAAGACATTCCATCCAACAAGATTAGCATAAAATAGGGAACCATGACCCACCTTAAGGAAGGAGGAAAAACACAAGGCACCACCTCCATTAAATAATTACAGAAAGGATGCCACTACTGAGATAGGGAAAATCAGTTTTCTTAAGGAACAAATTAATTAGTCTTTCATAAAGTGAGAGAACCATCAAAATACATCCCAATGACTGAAGAGCATCATCAGTATTGCACTTGTGTATATATATATATATATATATATATATATGTGTGTGTGTGTGTGTGTGGGGATGCTTTTTAAATGAAATAAAACAATAAAACAGAAATAATGCAAGCAAGTATCAGGAGACACTGTAGGTACTGGAAGAAAATTATCATTCATATATATATATATATATATATGGAAATTTATTAGCTCATATGTGCTAAAATATTAAAAATATTTTCCAATAGGATATGCAATAGTGTTTAAAATAATTGTCAGAGTAAAACACATGTCTATATACTTGAAAAGTAAGATAAAAGTGTATGGAAGTACATTATATTCAATACTTTTGAAATTAGTAATTTAGAAAAGATAGAACTTGACTAATTTCTGTGAAGTATGTTCCTCTCATTCAGACGACCTGTATAAAAGAGGAAGTTTCAGTTCTAAATATGGGCAACAATGTATTGAAATATACTTTATATTAGCATAAGACTTTTGTAATAAAGTATATACATCTAATTGTTATTTGGTTAAAATGATTAGTTATTGACTTTGGAAAAGTACCTGTATACTTATAGTTTTTTAAATATTTTCTCTCTTCTTTACTCTCTTTATTTATCCACCTTTCTTTCCCTCCTGTTAGACAATAGCTTTGATTATAATAAACATTGTATTTTAAGAAGTAAGGACATAACTGGAATTTATAAGATTATCTATTTCCATGCTTTCAAAGTTTTAATGATTTCAATAATTTATAGTTCAGATAATTCCCTATGGTTGAATTTGTCCATTGCATGGTAATATATTTATGTGTTTATTTTGTTTCAGTCTCACATACAATGTAATTTGATTATAATATTTGCCCCTAAATACTCTGATTTCTATACCACTTTCGTACCCAAAAACTGGAATCCATTTGAGCTAATTGTTTCAGTTTGATCATTTAAAATCCTGTCTTTGTTACTGCTTTTCCTTTCCCTTGAATTTAAGTGTAGTGTTCTACATATGGTTTTGAGATTTTTTTCAACCATAGGTCTAAAATATTTCATAATATTTATCATAGAATATATTGTGCAAATCTATATTATTCTAATTGAGTTCAGTATACAGTTCATGAGAACCTCAGAAGGATGGGTAGATTTTACATATGTATGTACATACATATATATATAATTTTATATAATTATTCAAAGCATATCTACGATATATAATTAATATATTATTATTTATTATATAGTGTTTTATATACTATATATAACTTATATATGCTTTACTGTATCATAATTCATATGTTAAAAACATTATAAAGCACCATATAATCATGTACACAGAGAAACATGCACATGGAGATAAACAAAGATGCAAGCACAAACACACACATATACACATACAAAGATTATTCTTTTATAATTACCTCATTTATTTATTTATTTTGTTTCTTTATTTATGTTACAGCTTAACTGCAATTTCCTCTTCCTCCTGTCCTCCCAGTCTCCTTTCCCCACCTCCCCTTCCTGCCATCCATTCCTCCTCTGTTTCTCTTTAGGAGACGGAAGTCCTCCTATGGATATTAATTAGCCCGGAATATCACGTTGTAAGAATAAGAGTATCTTCTACTGAGGATAGGGGAGGCAGCCTATTTAGGGTCATCACAAAGGAAAGAAACAGTCAGAGACAGCTGCTGCACCACCTGCTAGGAGTCCCACGTGAAGACCAAGCTACGCAGCTGCAGCATCTGTGCAGAGGGGTTACAAAAGTCCCACACGCACTTCTAGGTGAGTGGTTCCATCTTCGTGAGTCCCTCTGAGGGATCAGGTTAACTGATTTTGTAGGGTTTGTTTGTTTTTCATGTTCATTTGCTTTGTTTTGTTCTGGTCTGGGTTTTTTAAACTTTATTTTGTTTTGTTTTGTTTTGTTTGTTTGGGTGTTTTGGTATCCTTGAGCCCCCTGGACCCTATAATTCTTCATCCCAATCTTGGTATCAATTGGCCAAGTTCTGCATAATGTTTTGATCTAGGCCTATGAAGACATTATTCTTTTCTTTTTTTAAATTGGACATTTTATGTATTTATATTTCAAATATTATCCCCTCTCCAGGTTTCCTTTCTGGAAACCTCTTATCACATCAACCCTCCTCTTGCTTTTATGGGGGTGCTTCCCCATGCGCCCACTCACTCCCACCTCACTGCTCTACCATTCCGCTACACTGGGGCATCAAGCCTTCACAGGACCAAAGGCCTCTTTCCCCATTGATGCACGACAAGGTCATCCTCTTCTACATATGCTGCTAGAGCCATGGGTCCCTACATGTGTACTCTTTGGTTGACGGTTTAGTCCCTGGGAGCTCTGGGAGCACTGGTTGGTTAATATTGTTGTTCTTCTTATGGGATCGCAAACCCCTCAGTTCCTTCAGTCCTTTCTCTAACTCCTCCAATCGCATCCTTGTGCTCAGTTCAGTGTTCTTACACTGCGTCTATTTTAGTGTTTCTCTTTAGTTTTCTTTTATTTTCTGACCTTACAATAGCTACAGTTCAATATCTCCTGAAACTATCATGTCTTCCAGCCACTCTTGTTAACATTTATGATGTTCAGGAAGTAGACTGATAGGTGTGTAGCTGAAGGATTAATGATCATTCGACTTCCTAACTTATTTTTCCTTGAGGACTCTTGCTGTCACATTTTTTAACCAAAATGTACTAGCTGTATTGTCCCATGTAAATATCAGTTTTTGCTTCTCAACTCAGGGAAACTGAGAACTCTATTAGAATCTCACTTTTCACATTTTGTAAATGGTCCCCTGGATATAAGCCAAGGTTTCACAGGCATAATCTCTTTCTATTCCTTTTTGGGGGATTGTCTTAGTCAGGGTTTCTATTCCTATACAAACATCATGACCAAGAAGCAAGTTGGGGAGGAAAGGGTTTATTCAGCTTACACTTCCACATTGCTGTTCATCACCAAAGGAAGTCAGGACTGGAACTCAAGCAGGTCAGGAAGCAGGAGCTGATGCAGAGGCCATGGAGGGATGTTTCTTAATGTTTTTCTTCCCCTGGGCTGCTTTCTTATAGAACCCAAGACCACCAGCCCAAATACAGCACTACCCATAGTGGGCTGGGTTCTCCCCCCTTGACCACTAGTTGAGAAAATACCTTACAGCTAGGTCTCATGAAGGCATTTCCACAACTGAGGCTCCTTTTCTGTGATAACTCCAGCTTGTGTCAAGTTGACATGCAAAACCAGCCAGTACAGGGACGCCAGTGCTGGGCTGTCTGGTGTTCGATTGTAATTATTCTTTCTCCACATTTTCAGTGCCTGCAAAGGAATGGGAAAGGAGACCTTTCTATATGCCCATGAAGTCCTATGTTCAATGATTATAGAATGAAAGTGTATTTGCAAGTAAAATATATATTCTTTAAGTCTTAAAATTAGTGAATTAATAAATAATCTACTATATATTTACTTTATATTCATATTAGACATCATACGTTTTCATAAAAACAAAAAATCAATGTATTAATAAAAGCTAAGTTAATAAAATTAAGTCATATTTAATACATATGTTTGACTCTTTTTTCACTAACTCATAGTTGATCGTTAGTATAAGCCTTATATTTGTTGCTTAAAGAGGAGGTTTTTTAAATTCAAATAATTCTTCTGTACTCTAGCCTAGAGAAATGTCTTGCAAACAGAAGAGAACTGCACCACTTTTACATTTTGGTAAACCAAAGTATGGGAAACTGAGTTTCTTAGTGCAACAGATATCTGTGGGTATACACTTTTGTTCAGTTGTGACAAGTTTGACAGTATCCGCTGGAGTGAAGAATTGTGTTTGACATATTGGCTAGGTGCTCCCAAGACCCACAGATATTAATGGTGGCGCTCGGGACGGGAGAATCTTTTATGGGGCTCATCTGACTTAAGGGTTTCTTTTGTTTTCTGAGGTTGGGAATCATGTTTGGGCAGAGTACTTTTAAGTGAGGCCTAAAGTTTTGGGTTCCAGAAACAAAGAAGAAATAAATTGACAGCAGAGCTTCCTTTCTTTTGAAAAGGCAGGAAAACCACAGGAGAAGATGAGAGCTCAGGATGTAGAAGCAAGAGTAGGAAATGAACAGCTGTAAGGAGTTTGCTATCCATAAAGCTCGGCTAGTTTTTCCTCGAGGTTCTTCATCATGTGTAACAATGCACTGACAAAATGCGCTGCACTTCTCATTTTTTCCTATAACCACACTGATGAAATATGGAAAGAGAGCAAGAGTTTTAAAAGAGTTCGTGCTGGAAATTTAAGGACAGTATGCTCAGAATCCAGGAAAACTGATTTAACCTCAGTGAACATCAATTTTAGTTTCTTGATCTCAGCTACTTTCAATCTTTTTGTTGTTCTAATTATATTATGGACAAGAATATTAAATTCATTGTGAAATGAGAATTAAAATGTTCCATCTTTCTCCAAATAAAACATCACATTTCCTCTAAAAACAGTTTGTCATAAAAATGATGAAGGACTGCTCCACAGACAAAGGCAATACTTAAAAGCAGAGGAGCCCGTGTGTTTCCCACATGAGGCAACACTATGCTCTGTGTTGTTTTTCTCCGGGTATTGAGACAAAGATTGTAGTCACAGAAGCCAAACGGGCAAATCAGAAATGGAAAAATTCACAAAACTATGTCATATTGATCCTCATAGTACAGTTTCACACTGTGTAAATAGAAATTATAATACTATAAGCACAGCCAAGACAAACATTGTTTTTAAAAAAAAATGCATGTTGTAGGTTTAGGGGGAAAAAACACAACTCATCAGTAGCTGAAAAAAACCAAGTGATTTCTCTCAAATTTCTTAGTATTTTTACTTTTTGAATACTTTATCACTATAAGTAACAGAACCACCAAAGTAATACTATTTTTGGAAATCTATTCATAAACCAAGCATGAGCACTCTGCCTGTATTTAGTGGTATGCTCTGAAAGATGGGGGTTTCTAGGTACAGTGGCATGTGGCTGTACTCCATGCAGCCTTCGTGGGGAAGCAGAAGGATCATGACTTTGATGCTGAGTCATATCATAAGATAGTGTCAGAAGAGAAAAAGAGAGGAGTAGTAGAAGAAAGAGAAGGAAGAGGAAGAGAAAAGAAGAAAAGATCAGGATGGAGGGGAGGGTGGAAAAATTAATTTAAGCTAAAAATAAGTGAACAAAGAACAAATAATATACATATATTTGTAGAATATATATGCATGTAGATGTACACACATATATTTATGTAAACACATATATAGGTATTCTTAAAGACACACACAGACAAATTGTTTGGCAAATTTTTTAAAGCCATCTGACTGACTCTTTTGCTGATCATGTTTCCTCCAATATTAGTACTTCGTCAACTTTGTGTAAGAGGAAGGAATTCTCCACACACAGTCCTAGGATGCTTTCTGAGAATTCAAAGCACAAATAATCTTCACCCTGGTGCAATATGGTATGATGAAGTCTGGGCCGGAGTTTGTTTTCTTCTATTATATCTACATGCTATGATACATACATCTGTTATAGAAATAATTACTTGTTGAGTATGACATACATTGTTTGGACTTCATCATCATAGTGACTCATAATTAACAATCATAAAATCCTATTAAGAAAAGTATTGTCACCACCTCAATTTCCCTCATATTACAGACATGAATAGTAGGAATACTAGAATGCTTATGCAGAGTCTAAAGCCACAACCTCTTACCTACTCTGTCTTTTATCCCTTCACAATGTGATATAACTTTGTGCATAAGTAACATGAGCTCCAATGATATTAGTATAATATACATAACCTTAAATATATTATTATCAATATTTTCATGAAGGTGCCACATTTTAGAATGTAAAAATGATTTTTTTATCACAAAAAATAAAAGAAACCTAGTCATTTTATTGGGAAGCACATATTTTCATTCATGCATGGTTTAATTCTATTTTAATGTCCATGCAGGAAAGAATGAATGGATGTGTTGGACCAGTTATTTGCTTTCTAAATGGCTGCTTAGCATTTCCAACAACTTTAGCATTGAACAGAGTCCTCCAAATGCTTCATAGAATTCTATTATTGAAAGGCTTTTAGAGTGCAGTGAGGTTACTTGTGCTTCTTTCATTTTGCACTTCTGAGAAAGAAAGATAAATAATTCTTAGCTGTGTTCTGCAGGCAGCTCACAAGAACTAAATAAAAGATTCTGCACATTCACAGAATTTTCGAGTTTTCCTGACCCCCAGAGCTCCTTTATGCTCTTGGGATTTCCACTTCTTGTAGATACATATTTATTCAATGTTTTTCTCTGTGGACTCCAATGGTACCAACAAATCTTTCAGGCATTAGACAAAGAATTGTATAGATCCTAAAAACATTTATATTTCTTTTATAGATTCCTTTTAAAAAACTGCTACTTTTGACTTAATATTTATGGGACTTATACTGATTTTTTCTTAAATTGTATTATCTCACATATTTGTGTGTGTGTGTGTGTGTGTGTGTGTGTGTGTGTGTGTGTGTGTGTGTGTACATGAAATATTTCTGCATGCCATGCTACAGTGCATGTTTGGACCTCAGAGTGCAACCCTCTAGATTGGGTGTCTCCTTCTACCTTTATATAGTTTGAGGAAAGGAATTCAAATCACAGGTTTTTCACCTTGTCCTATTGAAACATCTTGTCAGTCCCAATACTTATATTTTTGACTTAGTATTGTAATACATGTGTTTACCATCCCTTTGGCAGGCTCTTCCTTTCCCCTTTACTGAGAAGATCTCTGACAAAAATCTGTATCATAATTAATCATACTTTAGTCTTTCTTCATGAATCTGAGACACTGTTACAATTGTCTTTTACTATATTTTCTTGGTCCTCTACTTGTTTTGTGTCATTCAAGTGAAATTCAGAGTGAAGGAATATTTAGTTCTTATTCACTCACTTTTCAGAGAATTGTACTATGCTAATGATGCCTTAGGAAACCACCCTATACAATATGATCATATCGATGAGCTTGTGGTTTGTTAATGAAATCCTATATGTTAATGATATTTTCATAGGTTTTTGGATTCACTAATAAGTAACTGTAGCTCCCAGAACTAATTTTGTTGGAGTATATAAAAACCAAGTAATATATTTTAAAGATTATAAGTTTTTTTTCTCACACTTCATTGTTTCAAAAGTATTGGTAATCATAAGAACTTGCAAACATTAGTGTGCTGTGGACTAGGAACTGGAAGAAATGTAATCATGATTGGAAAAAAAATATGAATCCAGAAAACTAGGCCGTTGGTTGTATGTTCATTATAAGTTTTTATTTCCAATAAATGACATTTAGCAGAAGAATCTGACTGTATCAACTAAGAGCTTTGAAAACACACACACACACACACTCACACACACTTAACACACACTCACACACACTCACACACACTCACACACACACACTTTTGTAACTCATTAAAAATTTATTAGTAGATTCTAGAGATTTATATCAAAGTTAAAAATACAGATATATACTTCAGATATGATGCCACAGGAAATAGAATTTCCAAAAAGAATAGTTATTCTCCTAAAAATGTAAACCAATAAACTGAAGTGGTTATATTGAGGAGTACTAATATCTTTGAAATGTGAAGAAAAAGTTAGAAAATAAACTGTCAAGATAAGAAGAGAATAAGAAATATTAGGAAGAAAATATAAAATAGTAAGGAAATATAAACTTCATAAAAGCAAATGAAATCTCAACCTGAAGCATGAGGGTAAAGAATAAGTCAGGCCTGTCTATTGGTAGATTTATCCATTTTAGGAGAAGGCAATGCAGCTTTCAAATAGTATTTTAACTTTTCACCTTTTGGTGCTGCTGTCATTAGTCATGAAATAAGCATCTGTCTCCAAGTCAGACTCGTTGGAAGTTGATGGGTTCAACAGCCCTTATGAAGTCTAGTATGCTAGTCCCACTAAATGACAATATTGCCAGTCATCATGATGCACAGTGCCTCCTACCTTAACATAGGTGGACTGCAATGACTTGGTATTTAGGACTCTCATTTTGAGATTAGTATAATGTAACTCTCATTTTCACTCTTTCCTTCTATATTTCTTTCCATCTCCATTTTATTAATGAATTACTCCAGTTCAAAGCAAGTGCTGTTTGCTTGCTCTGTAAAAAAAAAAAAAAAAAAAGGCCATGCACAATTAAATCTTACCCTTTTGAAGTCCAAAATAGAAATGTCAGAAACATTGTACGAAGAAATGATATCATTTCCTGTGGGTTAGCTTTCTCTATAGAATCTTGCACTGTCTATGCTTCCCTAGCTCCCAGCTCATTGAGTCATGACCCTGACATCACATAAGAGCCAATAGAAATTACCAATTAAAGACTATCCTCATCCCCCAATGGACTGTTTTGTCTGGAGCAAACATCATTAGTAAACATCTCTATGAAGAGCTTTTCCAGGCTTTGAAGCATAGGTTCCAGCACTCACTGTCACGATCTATAGCCCATTATGTTGTTTAAGTTGCTTAAGCCTTATATATCCAGATGTGCATCTCTGCTCTAGCTGATGGCATGCAGCATTTCTTGACTTAGCCAGTGCACTCTAGGTTAGCACTTTTTCTTTATAATCTAGTCTACACTCTAACAAAAATACCTATATATTCACTAATTATTCTACCTGCTCTGATTTCATCATTTCTTACACTTCACTTTATTGTTAAATTTTTACATTTCTTTCAAAGAGAACTTAAATGACATGAAGGGAAAATGGCATTGTACAAGCAAATGTATGATGTTTATTATGCACTTTATAAAATAGTTAATATAACTAAATAACAATGTTTTCCAAGTCTATATACCAAGATTTTATTTAAAAATTAAAGATGGATTAATTTACCGGTTGGAAAAAATACTGAGAAAAGAATGTATAACCTCAGAAAAAAGTTTAAAAATAATGAATCATATAAAAAATATATAAAATTTAAACAGAGAAACTTTATTCCCTCAAACATACAGAAAATGACTGAAAATACAAGGCCATTGCATTCAGTTTTAGGAAGATACATACATATATATATATATATATATATATATATATATATATATATATATATATATAGAGAGAGAGAGAGAGAGAGAGAGAGAGAGAGAGAGAGAAGGCCTTCATCTAAAAGAACTGTAACACTAAGGTCCTAAGAGATGCCCTTCTTTCTCACCCACAGTAAAGGCACTCACTCCTAAATGGACCAGGATGCTTCAGATCCCATCTATTCTAGACTATTTCATCCTTCCGGCCCAGTGTGTAGTGGCTTCTGAACACCCTGAACTGAACGAAGAACCACAGTTGGACCCCAAAAGCCATATCTGACCAAATTCTGAATTCATGGTGGGAACTACTGATGTTTTAATGCTTCTCCTTGTGATATTTGTCATAATGAGATAAAAAACATATTTTTTTTTGGTTCTTTTTTTCGGAGCTGGGGACCGAACCCAGGGCCTTGCGCTTCCTAGGTAAGCGCTCTACCACTGAGCTAAATCCCCAGCCCCAAAAAACATATTTTAAATGATACAAATTAGTCAGTTATAACACAACATGGGAGATATTTTCCATATACAATATGTGATACACCTATGCTTGACTAGGTCAGTAATTTTCTATTACTTTTGCTAATGTTACATTTTAAAACCTCTTTTAATGAGTACCAGTCACTTCTGTCTTCTCTGCTTTCAACATTGAAACTACATGCTTATCTACCATGTTAAAGTCTGAAGCTTACATTTCTCACAGATATACAGGATATACAACACATAAAATGATATTTCATATATAAGAAATTTCTTTAATAAGCACCCAGAAGGGGATCATACGTAATAAATTTAAGTGCAACACCAAAAATTTCCTATATATATTTATGACTCATGACAAGATTGTAAAGGCTAGTGAGTCAATTTAAAATAAAAATAATGAAAAAGTTGAATCTTATAATCCTGTATATCTCATTAGGCAAATAAAAAATAAATTTCAATTATCAAAAGCTTTGAACTCTGTAATAATGTTCATCTCGTTGCATTTGTTTCAAACCTTGGAGGTGAGATTTTACAATCAGGCTCTTGATTCCACAATGATGTGTGTTTTATGATGAAGAAATGTGTGATGCACAGTTGGTCGATCAAACCCTGTGATGGTAGATAGACATGTTCACAGCATAAAGAATTGCTCAGTGCTACTCCATTTATTACTTAAGATTATATAGTGGACCAGCAAGGAAAGGAGGAGGGCAGAGAACTTGCAAAAGAAGACCTATACAAATAGTAGCTTCTCCCAAAAGCAATTTCCAGAAATAAAGTAGCTGTCTTTTGTTTTTTTCTGCTCCCACCTTTTCCCTTCCCTGTTTGCTCTGAAAAATAAAATGTATTTTTCTGTAAGTGAAAAATTTGTGTATTTGCTTCATTATATTCTTTAGAAATTCATGAATTATTGTTATTTTTCTTTCCATTTTTTCTATATCACCTCTGTTACAATGATCTTAGTTAGATTACCCTGTAATTAAATCTATATTGTATAATTTTTAGAAAATAAATGTTGGTAAGTGTAAAACAGCCTACAGTAGGAAGTCAATAAACTTAAAGAAAAATTAAATATGCTAATAATATAAAAATATTGATTTAATAAATTGTTCTGATGTTTCATCCCCATCTTACTAATGTCATTAATAATAAATGTAAAAAATAAGTCTACAGAATAGTTCTAAGACATTTGCATGTGTCAAATTTGCTTCTCTCCAAATAAACTAATAGTGATTATATTATTTGAAGACATAAAATAGATTAGAATATCAAACAAATCTCTACATTTCTTTGGTATTGGTATATTAGCAATACATTGTTATGAAGGAAAATAAAAATAAGCAAACTATCATCTTGAATAATTGTTAATTTACACCTACAATGTTTACTCTTACTGACTAAAGTTTGGAAATAGTTTCATTATGTAAACAATTAAAGTCATAAAGGGAATACTGATGGAAATTCTTTGTGTAAGTCTTGTGAGCAAAGAGACTGGTTTTCATTTTGAGCAAGGTAGGAAGATATTTGGCAGCCTTCATTAATGAAAATTGGATTAGACTTTATAAGTGTCATTGTACTTGTTCAATAAAAAATGGACTCATCTAGTCACAAGGTGTACAGTGGAAGTTGCAAGAGATTAAATTGGCAAAAATAGAATTAGTGATTCAATTCTCCATCTTTATTTAAAAATACACTACCTTCTATTGGTTTTTCTATGGGTTTGAGTAAGTAGTATGAGATAAACAGTTAGATTGTGAATGCTTTATGTGGACAAATGTCACCATGAACATAATTAAAACCATGATAGGAAAAGACTAAGGAGAAATATTTTTGGAAAATATCTTAAACATTTCCCAATCATGCAGATAAATAGGGTTCAGGAAAGAATTTAGTGTGTAAAGGACACTTGAATAATGACAATACCAGTTAACAACCCATTGTGCTTTCAGGAAATCTCATGATTCTTCCATCCCAAATGAAATGTAATCAATTAATCCTGATTGAGGGAGAACTAGACTTTCCAAGGAATGAGGCTCCTAATGTTTACATAGTAACAAGAGCTTGACAGAAATATATACATGTAAGCCATACTAGGAGACAGAGCAATGGATATTTATGTTTTAGAAGGATATGTATATATCTTTATATATACATATATATACATAAAACAATAATAAGTTAATAAAAACAATATGAATTTTAAAGGGATCAGGGTTTGAGGGAACAGAGGGCAAAAATTATGCAAATATATTTTAATTAGATAAGCAAATGAAAACATAATCAAAAAGTTATTTCATAAAAGTATATATTTTCTAAAGACCTATTAAATATTATTAAACATTAAACTTAAATAAAGATTACAATGGAAAGTTAATACATTTAATGAAAATTTGAATTAAGTTCTTGCTAATATACATACATGCATGTTGAGAAGGAATAAAGAGATATGTGCAGTCAGAATTTTGTAAATATTTTCTCAAATTTCAAACCTTCTAATGTGTTAGTAATTCTTCAAAATTTGACAATTTGTCTCACAATTAGAAATAATTTGTGTATAATTTCTGTATTAAAGGTAAAATTAAGCATTAATATATTTAAAAAATAATTCTAAATTTTAAAATTTATTTCAAGTTACATATTCTAGTACTACTATCTTAAGGGGAAGCCATGAAAGGGCTAATCCGTTCATTAGAGCAGAACCTCTCTTGAAATTCCATCAGATACATTGTACACGTGGACATCCACCTATGTACTTTTTAAATCAAGACAATATATTCAATGACTCACAGTTTCAACATTATACAAAAGTTCACACTTTCTGCTAATTGTGCTAAATACAGAACTAATATGAAGCAGTAACACAAAGAATAGATACCTTTAATGAGCATATGTGTGTGCATGAGTGTGAGTGTCCATGTGAAAACAGAAAGGACCGTTCAAGTAGCTGCATGCGGCTTCCTGAATGCCAAGTCATCTTTTACTTTGACCATATTGTAAACTCGCCTTTAACTATTATCCGTGCTAGATTTTTTCATCCACCTCATCATTATAATCTTAATAACAACCAGTTAATACTCACAGCGTGTTCCACATTCAAACTGCTTTTTAAGTGATAACTGACATCAATTAATCAGTTGTTATCAACTGATTTGTTAAATTAATCCCATTCTTGAAACTTCATTTTTATTGAACTAATTAAGAAGGTGTTCAAACAGAATCTCAGGCCATATCTGACTGTATCCCTGTGCACATATTCTTTCTCATTAAGACACTGAAATTTTTTCTACTATATTTCTAAATTAGTACAGTAAAAATGACCTTCAGCTAGCTCCTAATATATTCAGTCTCTCATTTTCTTTTCAGGTTCCAATTTTTCAAATGCTCCCCAATGATACATTCTTCTGTCTGTTGGGCTAAATGGCTCAAGTGTGAACAAAATAGTTTATTTGTCTTTTTTCCCTCAAAATACTGTATTTTTCTATTTTCATTAGCAAAATTTGTATTATTTGATTATGCTTTCCTCAATACTTTGCCCACAAAACTGTAGCACATTTTGACGAGTTAAACAAAGTTTAAACATACTAAAACTACTATTTTACTGAAGTAGAAATTAATTAAAATATTATTACTTGCTACATAGATAGCTTCTAATATGAAAAGTTTGTTCTCAAGGGGAATTCATTTTTTACAGCCAGATTAAGCTAGCACCCTCTTCTTTCTGAACTTACCAACAACAAGGTATCAACATTAAAGGGTGGAAGGAAAAATAAAGGACCAATTATTTTTGTATGTGCATGTATATGTGTCCAGAGTGTGTACATATATGTATGCATATGTTCTTGTATATGCATGAATATCTATGCCTGTTTGTAAATATGTGTGTGCATGCATGTGCGTGTACTGTATATACATACATATACATATATGTGTGTGTGCCTGTATGTGTATATGTATGGATACACAATATGTGTGTACTTGTGCATGTGTGTATTCAGGTTTTCTTGCCTTTGTGTGTTTTTAGGACCACTATATAAAAAGCAATACTATGATATGGTATTTAAAGCAAAATTTACTCTCTCCCAATTCAACAACAACAACAGCAACAACAACAACCCTCTTAGGCAGGACTGTCATGCTCCTGGCAGGCCTGAAGGAGAATCTCTTCACTCCTGTCTACTAAGTCAATGCCATGGACAACAGTTGTTGGCATGCCCTGACCGGCCTTCACATTTGTTGCCACATCGGTCAAAGTTCTTGTTTATATTCACTCCCCTTTAATTTAAGAAGGACCTTATTCAACCTGGAAGAATACATTTTAGGGCAAAATAAACATGAAAATATATTATGTTAAAAGATAACTTAAAGGGTTAATCTTTAAAATATCAATCATACTTAAAAATGTTGCAGGCTTAAAATATAAACTGACAAACCTGACATAAAAATGTAACACAGTTACTTTCAATGCAGTAGGACTATATTTTAAATGTATTATGCTGGTATAAATTTTCCTTGGTTTCTAATTTTAAAAGAACAAAATTGAGGTAAACAATATCTAACAGGTGATTGTTAGAGATATTACATGGCTATTCCTTTTACTTTTCCACCCCTCCATAGTCTATAGAACCTTCACACCAAAGCCAATGAAAGTTAAGCTATTGTGTTATTGACTTCACTGACATGACTTTGAGACATATTTAAGTCTTGCAAATATGTTTATTTTATCCCTTTATTCTTTGATATTATTTTTATTACTTATCTTTGTGTTTAACTTTTCTCTAATCCTGGGATTTAAACCTTCATAATTTGAAATACCCCATGCCTCTATATTTCCCAGGTCATTGCATGTAAATCTGAATGGAGGGAAAAACATTATAATCCTGACAATCACTATTTAATTAACCAAATGTTAACAAAGATCATATTATACCTAAGTGGTAGCATGCATATTTGGACTTACATGTACATCTCAAAGTCTGACTTTTTTCTCAGAAAAACTACTTAGGGTACCAGTTGCTATCATGTATACTGTGTTATACAAGACACTAGGTCTGAGAAGAAAAAAAGAAAGCATGTAACCACCATTCCTCCTGCCATGCTGGGACCGTGGTACCACCACACGCTGTACTGAATGTTCTGCTCTTGGAACCCTGGAAGCAGGCAGGAGTCGACTCAGAGTTGAAAAGAAAAAGAACAATTTTCAGGATATATCTACTGGTCCTGGATATTTCTGAATTCTCTTCAAATGACTTAAGACTGCAATTCTTACATTAATATTTGCCACATGCAAAAACTATGGGTTAAAGTAAAACTATCACTATATTCAGAGGATGAAACTTAAAATTATCCTGTAAATTACTTGCTTCAGGTGTCCTAAACTAGGAACAGTGTTCTGAAAATAATATTTAAAGTTTATTGCTTTGTTTCTTTGTTTCTTCCTTCCTTCCTTTCCTCTTTTCTTCCTACCTTATTTTTTCCTTCTTTTCTTTCTTCTCTAAAAGGAAAATCTGTACAAAAAAAGCAAATTCCTAGCTTTCAGCTTTTTTCAGGTCTTGATATCCGATGGGAACCTCTTCCTAAGCAGACAAGTACTGAACATACTAGAGTTTGTCTATCTGAAATGAAGCTCAGCCTCTGTCTAGGAACACCTTTATCTTGTGCATGACGTTATGCAATTGCTTAACTTCCAAATTTCAATAGATTCATAGCAATGCTGCCTCGCTGTGTTGTTCTGACAATGGATTGGGAATGTGTGTACATGAAAAAGCAAAGCCTCACTGTTTGGCACCTAACAAGCAGTCCTGGAAGCACACGAACCAGTTCATTATATCTGCACAAGCCTCCGGGAAACAAGATTGCACGCCACAGTTAGAAGTCTCTTCCTACCTTTAATGGGGCTCAGATTAAGTCTCAGGAAAAAAAAAAGAAAAGAAAAGAAACATCCATTTACAAGCCTGGTGCTTTCAGCCTGTTGTGCTTGAAGTACATTAAAAAGCACCTGTTTGGCTCCTGCTGAAAGTCAGGACTAATACATGACAAACCGCGTAGTCAGGATCTGCCAGGAGGGCTGCCTTATACAAGGTTTTATGTTTGCTCCCAGAAAGTGGGTAGGCTACGCAAACAGACCCCAAACTGAGCAACAGGAAAAAGCAATAGGAAGCTAAAACCAAGATGCAAAATGCAAAATGCAGCATTTCTTACAGGGGCAATGGAACCCAGAAATTACAGCTGAAGAAATTTATTCCCATTGTTCAACACTGGGTAAAAGTATAATTATTAATAAATTTGAACATTCTTTGTAGAGAATTTGCATAACCCATGAGACTAAACGTTGTAATATAGAAATCTAGGGTCCATATTGTTAATAGTTGGGAAGGGAGTTCTAGCATATGTCTGCATGGTATAACCACGCATGTGTTTGAATGTACATCTCCAAACATATGCACATATGGAGACTAAAGAATAACACTGGGTGTCCTGCTTTAGCACACTCTGGTAAGCTAAGAGCAGTACAATGATCTTCACAGCTCCGAGGGCTTACCTAAGTGGGGCAACAAGAGAATGGAGACAAACAACATGTAGACAGACACAAGAAGCTGGGATGGAGTTGTCATGTGTCAGCACCCAAGAGATCAGTTTAGTTATTACATATGGTTGATTAAGGACATGTGGTTATTTCATACAGCTGAACATGAAGCAAGTTTAGCTAATCTTGGTAGCATTCTCCACTTGGGAAACCATCTTCAGGCTGTAATATTCCGATGAGCAAGCTGCAAAGAACAGTTCCTGCACGCACTGTCAACATTCTCACTCGGACCCTATGACGACATTGCCAGCCCTCTAGGTTTACCCGCAGAAGGCATTTTCAGTACCATGAGGCTGTACTTGGGTCCTTAACATTACCATGGCCATGTCAAACAAGACACATTCCATCACAAGTTCACTCACTCTCTAGAACAGAGTCTCCTATTGAACCTGAAGCAACGTTAGTGAAGCTCTATTGACCTCCCTGCCTGTCATCCGTAGGAAATGGACATTCACACTTGGCTTTTTGCAGGACTGATGGGATTTAATCGCTATTCTTTATGGTCGTGTTTCAAATGCTTGCTCCCCTTCAGATATCTCCCCAGTCCGTTCTTCTACTGTTCTTAAAACTCAGGTGTAATTTTCAAAATAAACATTAAAAATATTTGTGTATTTTCCTTGCTCTTCATAGTTTAATCATCCTGTGGTCTCTACTATCTGTTCAAGTTCCCGATAGAAAAAGAAGATACTGTACATTTGATTTTACAACAAAGAAAATTGTATTCTTTTTGCATTTTAAACTACTAGAAGCCACTCCTGCATTTTTTTTCTATTTAAAATAATCCACAAGTGCAAATCTTTCAAATAGATTTGCAAATCTTTTGCATAAGCAAACAGGACTATTAAATGTAACTATTAAGTGTTTGCTTCAACTTTTTGGTGTTGTTTTAAATAAATAAAAGAAATCATAGCACGCATACACATTTTGTAGCCAAATCTAAAAGGAAACGACTTTCGACTGGGTACCTGGGGAATAAATAGTACTGTGCAAATCACAGTGAGTCTAAATGTTCCTGGTAAGAATAGATGTGCCTTTATTCACAGTGCAGTCATCTGGAGCTGTCACTCTGCTTTTTCTCAGGCACCACCTGATCACTGAGGGAAGCATGACAGCAGGGGGATGCTTTGAATTCTAAGTGAAATGCATACATAGAAAGATTTCACAGCCATTTCAAGGAAGGAATTCTTACTCAAGTGGTGTGGTTTGCAATTAACCCTTCATATCAAAATTTAAAAGGTAAAATTCTTACTAAAAGTTACTACAGTGAACAATAAAACTTGCCATTAAAAAAGGGTTCTGCCACCCAGTGGAGAATGTAGTGACTTTAGTTAGTAAAGACATATTTCATATTTCAAAAGCAGCTAAAACTTTGAAAGTTTAATACCATACCAATAACATTAGACACAAAGACACAATAAGTATCTGAGAAGAACATTCCCATTAGTGAAATTCAATCATTCTATATGTACACATGTCAAAATATCACGTTATACTTCTTAAGCTAATAATTTAACAGCATATTTGCAATTCAATATTCAAATAATTCATAAATCAAGTAGACTCAATTTGTTCTAATATAAACCATTACTACCCTATTAAAATTTGATTGTGTGTGTGTGTAAATTTAATCATTTTTTTGACAAGAGTCAAATGTCAAATTCAACACAACTTTTTCAAAATGTATTTATTTATTCTCTTATTTTTACTCTCTAGATTTTTCCCCACCTGCTTTTTGCAAGACTGATGGGATTTAATCGCTACTCTTTATGGTCCACCTCTGACTGTTCCACATCCCATTCTTCCTCCCCACCATCCCTGTCTCCAAGAGGATGCCCCCACTCCACCCATGCCACTAGACCTCTAAACTCCCTGGGGCCTCCAGTCTCTTGAAGGTTAGATGCATCTTCTCTGACTGAACCCAGACCCAGAAATCCTCTGCTGTATATGTGTTAGGCGCCTCATCTCAGCTGGTGTATGGTGCCTGGTTGGTGATCGAGTGTCTGAGAGGTCTCAGGGATCCGGGTTAGTTGACACTGCTGCTCCTCCTATAGGGTTGCCCTCTTCCCCATCTTCCTCCAGCTTTTCCCTAATTCAATCAGAAGGGTCAGCAGCTTCTGTTCATTGGTTGGTGCTCATATCCGCATCTCACTCTTTCCACTGCTCGTAGTGTCTTTTGGAGGGCAGTCAATATAGGTCCCATTTTGTGAGTGCCTCACAGTAGTATTCTCAGGTCTTGGGGACTCCTCTTGAGCTGGATCCCACTTTCAGCCTGTTGCTGGACATCCTTTTCCTCAGGCTCGTCTCCATTTCAATATAACCAAAAAATATGCATGACAATGATGATTCTAAAAATGCTGAAAACGGAGGATTATACTATGATAAACACGAAAGTCCTAACAGCTATTCTAATGAAGGAAAGTGGTGATGAGAATTTTTTTTCTGTGCAAAAGGACAGGGTATTTGATCAGACTTTGTAAAGGAGCTCTAGTGCTTGGAGCTCTTGAGATGAAATATCACTTTCCTGTGTGCTTGCAGGGAGGAAGACAGGCATCTCATGGGCTTCCAGGTTGAACTTCTTCATAACAAGGTAGAAGAACTCTAGTTTGGCTGCTCCTGGGTGTCCAGTTTCCCTTTCTGGACCGCAGGATGCTGGGCTTCTCTTCCTGTAAATACTTGAATTACTATTTAAAAGTAATTTTGTTCTTTCTTAAAGAAATAAAATCAGCTAGTTCTGATATTTTAAGTGAAATAAGGTTTGATGTTCCTTTTTTGTGTGCTAACTTCATAACCGGCAGTTATAATAAAGCTATTTCATGCCAGCATGCTGTTTTTGACACTCAAACTTGCTAATATTTAAAAAGACAAACATGCCAAATCATTTGCTAAATATTAATGATTTCTCTAAATATGAAACATTTTTGTGAGGTACAATACAAATTAAGCGATTAACAATGTTACCAAAATGTAATTTATTAATTTATATAACATTTACTTTTTGATTATTAAAGCTTTTTAGTATTGGCAAGAAACAATATTTTAATTTAATAATTGCCCAGCTGCTGTATAAATGATCATTGAAAGAGACAGAAGGTGATTTAAAAAATAACGTTCCATTTGTGAAGATACATTCTCATTCCACTGCATAATTCTGAATTCTTTCTCAAAATTAGATATCTATAGGTGTTTGAATTTGTGTCTGTATCTTTAACTGGATTCATTAATCAACCTCATGCAGCTTTTATTACTATTGCTTTGTAGGACCACTTGAAATCAGGGATGGTGATATTTCTAGAAGGTCTTTCATTTTACTGGATTGTTTTAGTTATCCTGGGGTTCTTGTTTTCCATATGAAGTTGAGTATTGTTCTCCCAAGGTTTGTAAAGAATTGTGTTGGAATTTTTGAAGGGGTTTGCATTGAAGCTTCAGGTTGTATTTGGTAAGATGGCCATTTAATTTTTTTTTTCAGATCACCACCCCAGCAATACAATGTTTATATTCAAGGGACTTTGGTTCTTTTTTTTTTTTTTTTTTTATTAACTTGAGTATTTCTTATTTACATTTAATGTTATTCCCTTTCCGGTTTCCAGGCAAACATCCCCTAATCCCTCCTCCCCTTCTTTATTGGTGTTCCCTCCCCACCCTCCCTCCATTGCCGCCTCCCCCAACAATCTAGTTCACTGGGGTTCAGTCTTAGCAGGACCCAGGGCTTCCCCTTCCACTGGTGCTCTTACTAGGATATTCATTGCTACCTATGAGGTCAGAGTCCAGGGTCAGTCCATGTATAGTTTTCAGGTAGTGGCTTAGTCCCTGGAAGCTCTAGTTGCTCGGCATTGTTGTTCATAAGGGGTCTCGAGCCCCTTCAAGCTCTTCCATGGCCATTTTTGCTACAATATTTCTAGTGATTCACGATCCTGGGAGATCTTTCTACCATATGATAGCTTCTTCAGTTCCTTTATCCAAGATTTGAAATTCTTGCCAAATATGTCTTTCCTTTGCTTAGTTACAATTATTCCTAGAAATTGTATATTATTTTCGACTATTGTGAAGGCTGTTGGTTTCCTGGTTTCATTTTCAGCCCTATTATTATTTGTATAAAGAATAGCTACAATTTTTTTTTAAAAAGTTAATCTTGTATCCAACAACTTCATGGAAGGTTTTTATCAATTGTTCTCTAATTGGATTGTGAATTTACTATCATAACATCCGGAAAAAGATATAGAGACCCAAAGCCAAATATTAGTCATAGCTCTGAGAATTCTAATGAAGAGGGGAAGGAAAGAACTAGAGGAATCAAAGACAACACCACCAGAAAACTCACAAAATCAAGAAACCTGGGCTCATAGAGACTGAACCATCAACCAGGGAATATGCATGGGACTGACCTAGACTCTCAACCTATGTGTTAAGATTATACAGCTTGGTCTTTAATGTAAATCCTATCAGTGGGAATGAAGCTGTCTTTTTTTTTTTTGGAGCTGGGGACCGAACCCAGGGCCTTGCACTTCCTAGGCAAGCGCTCTACCACTGAGCTAAATTCCCAACCGTGAAGCTGTCTTGAAACCTTTTTTCCTTCTTTTTTGTTGGCCTTCTTTTTTTTTTTCCGGGGCTGGGGACCTTGCACTTCCTAGGCAAGCGTTCTACCATTGAGCCAAATCCCCAACCCCTTTGTTGGCCTTCTTATTGGAGGCTTGTCAAGGAGATCTCTTGCCTGGCCAGGTGCGAGGGTTCAGGCAGAGGAGAGAGAAGTTGAGCAGTTGAGCCTCTTCTGCCTGGCTCCTGCAACTGCTTGGGAATACCTCATCTACATGTGGGAGGGCATGGTCCTGCTTCTCCATGACTGATGGCCACAAGCCTCTCTAAAGGCATTGTGGGGGGCTGTAGCTATGTGAGAGAGGCCTGGCCTCTTGGGAGTTTAGGGAAATGCCTACCATCCTTTAGGGTCACTGGAGTTTTGACCTTATCTCTACCAGGAGCCAGGATACCTTTCACAGCCTGCAGCCCCACAGTCTTTTCTTCCTATTGGTTGCCTTCCTCAACCTTAATACAAGGAAATGTGCCTAATCTTACTGTAACTTGATATCCCTTGTTTTCTTAACACCCCTATGAGGCCAGCCATTTCCTGAATGAAAAGGAGGAGTTGATTGAGGGGCTGCAGGGGGAGTCTGAGAGGGAAAGCTCTGGCTGAAATGTAATATATGAAAGCAAAATAAATTAAAAATAAATAAATAATGGCTCCAGCCACGTATGTAGCAAAGAATGGCATTGTCTGACATCGATAGGAGGAGAAGCCCTTGGTCCTAAGAAGACTTGAGGTCCCTGTGCAGGGTGTCGAGGTGGGAGTGGATGAGTGGGAGTGGGAGCATCTTCATAGAAGCAGGGAGGGGGGGGAGATAGACGGGGGTAGGGGATGACATTTGAAATGAAAATACATAAAACATCGAATTAAGAAATTTTTTAAATTAAAAATTAAAAAATAAAAAAGACTTCTTTTCAATATTTTCCCAATTTCTTATGAAGAAATCAGGCACGCTCAGGGTGGTGTGGCATAGATCACAATTACTAACGGAAACGAGGATAAAGTGTTCACCACCATCATAAGCATCATCATAGTTAACATGATTATAATCGTCATCATTATCAATAAATATTAGAAGCAGTGGAAAGGGTCTCAGAAAGTCACCAGATTTTTACGTGACTGTTATGCTTTAATTTCTTCAATTGAAGAAATTTTTAAAACTTTTAAAATATATTGTATGCTTATTAGAATGCACTAATAACACTATAAAATATTTATACTTAACCGTTTTCACACAGTTTCCTTATTTTTCCTTAATATTTCAAACCTGTTAAAGAACAACTACTTATTGTGGTTTATTTACTTACAACTACTTAATCTTTATTGGAAAACTAGGATAAGTTTTAAAGAACAATTGCTTATCTCATTCAGTGTAAAATCGTATTTGTATGGATATCCCTTTCATATGCTAACAATATTAAGATAATAAGATTGAGGATGGGTTCTCTGTGAAACACTTTCTATAAATATCATCATCATTGTCATCATTAACTTTATCAAATTATAAATCAATTTTGACAGCACAAATTGCACTATTTTATGTATTGTTTATTGTATATACAATGGACATATACTTCTGGACTTCCGTTAGAAGATGGCATGACCTCTTTAGAATGTGACTCAGAATAGATAGAGTCATCGGAAACAAGAAGAAACAGTAATGTTAAGGGAGGTTGGAAAGAGCACTGGAAAGAGGGCAGGAAGAACTGGCATGAAAACTGTGCCTCCAATTTAACATTTGACGTGAACCCAGTTTTCATGGATTTATGCTACTTTCCTATATGACATTGGCAAAAAGCTATTTAGTGCCATCACAGCACCTCTGACTACCGAGATGCCATACAATTACAATTAATTTTAGTAGCTTCTAGATCTTCTAACACCACATGCAATATCTGGTGGAATAGTCATCTAAAGTTCTTGCCAGATATGGAAACAGAGCAGTGCAACAGAAAATTTTGATTCAAAATAACTGTATGCATGGTGTGATATAATCACCCACATGAATGTAGGGCTCTGGTGCTGGGGGGCTCTCCACGGAGATCTCTGGCCTGGCTAGGTGTGTGGGTTCAGGTGAGGAGGGGAGAACTCAGGCAGGGAGGGGGAACAGCTTTTGCCAGCACTCTGCAGATCCTTCTTTCTGCTACTGCTACTGCTGCTGCTGCTGTTGCCCTAGCCTGACTGAACCAGCAGGAGACTAACTAGCTGGGGGGTGGTGTAGGGGAGGTTCTGGTGGCAATTTCTGGAGAGCAGATCTCTTCCCTAGCAGCAATGTTACAGCTCTTATGACGGAAGCTCTCAGACAATGGAATAATTCCTGCACACCTTTAATTCTGAACACGATACTTAAATACAGTTTCTGGACGGGTCAGTGTCTGACAGCAGGTACTTCCTAGTGGTTTGGCCTGAGAGCTTGGGAAGACATCATCTACATTTTTAGGGGTGTGGTCCTGTTTCTATGACTGACCTGTCTTGAGCCTATGTAACCTGTGGTCATGTCCTCACCTGTGGAGAAAGGGCTTAGGGCGTTGACCTACATGACTGGTCTGTCTCAAACCTCTCTACAGGGGTGTGTGGGGTGCTGCAGGAAATGAGGCCTTGATCTCCTGGGAGACTGGGAATGTGCCTGCTGTCCCTTTAAGAGTCCCTGGGAATTCAACCAAGAATCAGGGTTCCTTTTACAACCTGCTTCCCCAGATATGAATAAAGAGAGAAAGCCTATTTCCTTTAATATATGGTCTCAGAGTGTGATGATGACATGAATCATCTGAGTCTAAACATGCATAATTGTACACTGTCACTCTCACATGCTCTTCTATGGCACACCATGCATGAGGCATTAGGAATCTATGTAGCAATGCAGACATGGTACTCACTAAAAATGTTGTCTTGCATTTGAATGTTTGTAATCACTCCTATAGAAAATTCATCTCTTTTTATTAGAAAATCAACTTACCCCAGCGACTCATCAAATTTGAGGATTTTATATAAATTTGACATTGAGAAAAGTGTGTGAAGAGGTGTGTTACACATGGAGGTCTGTGTTACACATTAGTGCGCCTGTTGGCATCCTTGTTCAGCTCATGGTTAGGTAGTCATGTTAACGAGACCTTTGGGTGCAGCTCCTGATATTACTAGTAGGCATAATCTAACAGTAAACTTCTGTGTCTGCTCCCATGATGGTGTTCCCCTACCCACTCACACATTCCTGCCTCCCTTCCCAGGCATTTCCTTAAACTAGGGCATCTAGCCTTCACAGGACAAAGAGCCTCTCTTCCCACTGATGCCCTACAAAGCCATACTCTGCTATTTATGTGGTTGGAGCCATGGGAGTTTCCATGTGTACACTTTGGTTGGTGTTGAGTCGCTGGCAGCTCTGGGGTATCTGGTTGTTAATATTGTTGTACTTCCTATGGGTTAAAAACCCCTTCAGCTCTTTCAATCCTTTCTCTAATTCCTCCATTGTGGACCCTGTGCTCAGTCCAGTGGTTGGCTGCAAGCATCCACCTCTGTATTGGTCTCGCTCTGATAGACTCTCTCAGGAAACAGCTGTATCAGGCTCCTGTCAGCATGCTCCTCTTGGCATCAGAATAGTGACCTGATTTGGTGGCTGTATATGGAATAGATCCACAGGTGGGGCAGTCTCTGCACGTCCTTTCCTTCAGTCTCTGCTCCACACTCTGTCTCCATGTTTTCTCCTGTGAGTATTTTGGTCCTCCTCTAAGAACTGAAGCATCCACACTTTGGTCTTCTGTCTTCTTGAGCTTCATGTGGTCTGTAAATTGTATCTTGGGTATTTTGAGCTTTTGGGCTAATATCTACTTACCAGTGAGTGCATATCATGTCTGTTGTCTTGTGACAGTGTTACCTCACTCAGGATGATAATTTCTAATTCATTCCATTTGCCTATGAATTTCATGAAGTCATTGTTTTTAATAGCTGAGTTGTATTCCAATGTCTAAATGTACTACATTTTCTGTATCCATTCCTCTGTTGAGGAACATGTGGGTTTCCAGTTTCTGGCTATTATAAATATGGCTGCCATGAACATAGTATATCATGTGTTTTTATTATAGGTTGAAACATCTTTTGGTTATATGTCTAGGAGTGGTATTTCGTGGTCCTCGGATAGTAGTATGTCAAATTTTCTGAGGAACTGCCAGACTGATTTCCAGCTTGCAATCCCACCAGCAATGAATGAGTGTTCCTCATTCTCTACATCCTTGCCAGCATCGGCTGTCACCTGAGTATGTGATCTTAACCATTCTGACTGGTGTGAGGTGGAATCTCAGGGTTGTTATGATTTGCATTTCAATGATGAATAAGGATGTTTAATATTCCTTTAGATGCATCTCATTGGGTGGTTTGAGTTTTCTCAATTGAGCATCCTCTGTTTAGTTCTGTTCCCCATTTTTTAAAAGTGTTATTTGGCTCTCTGGAGTTTACCATTCTGAGTTCTTTGTATATATTGGATATTAGGCCTTTATCAGATGTAGGATTGTTAAGTTTTTTTTTCCCAATCTGTTGGTTGCTGTCTTGTCCTATTGTGCTTTCCCTTATAGAAGCTTTGCAATTTAATGAGCTCCCATTTGTCCATTGCTGCTCTTAGAGCATAAGTCATTGGTGTTCTGTTCAGGAAATTTTCCAGTTCACATGTGTTTGAGGCTCTTCCCCACTTTCTCTTCTATTAGTTTCAGTGTCTATGGTTTTATGTGGAGGTCTTTGATCCACTTGGACTTGAGCTTTGTATAAAGAAATAATAATAGATGGATTTATTTTCTTCTACATGCTGTCAGTTGAACCACCACCATTTGTTAGAAATAATGTCTTTATTCCACTAGCTGTTTTTAGCTTCTTTGTCAAAGTTCAAATGAGCATAGATGTGGGTTCATTTCTGGGTCTTCAATTCTATTCCATTGATCTACCTGCTTGTCTCTGTACCAAAACCAAGCAGTTTTTATCACCATTTCTCTGTAATACAGCTTGAGGTCATGGATGGTGATTACCCCAGAATTTCTTTTATTGTTGAGAACAGTTTTCATTATCTTGGATTTTTTGTTATTCTGAATGAATTTTCTAATTGCTCTTTCTAACTGTAAGAAGATTTGGGTTGAAATTTTAATGGAGATCAATTCAATCTTTCAAGAAGACAGCCATTTTTACTCTATCTATCCTGCCAATCCATCAGCATGAGCAGTCTTTCCTTCTTCTGAGATCTTAGATTTCTTTCTTTACAGACTTGAAGTTCTTTTCCTACAGATCTTTCCCTTGCTTGGTTTGAGTCACATCAAGTTATTTTATAATATTTGTGAATATTATGAAGATTGTTCTTTCCTAATTGTGTTCCCAGCCTGTTTATCCTTTAAGAAGAGGAAGCCTACTGATATGTTTGAGGTAATTTTATATCCATCCACTTTGCTGAAGTTGTTTATCAGGTTTAAGTGTTCTCTGGTGGAATTTTTGGGGTCACTTAACTATACTATCATATCATATGCAAATAGTTATATTTTCATTTCTTCCAATTTGAATCCCTTTGACATTCTTTGGTTGTCTAATTTCTCTGTCTAGAATTCTGAATACTATATTGAAAAAGTAGGGAGAGGGTGTACCACCTTGTTTTAGTGGAACTGCTTCAAGTTTCTCTTCATTTAGTTTGATTTACTGTATATTGCTTTTACTGTGCCTAGATATGAGCCTTAAACTCTTTATCTTTCCAAATCTTTTATAATGGAGGGGTGTTGAACTTTGTCAAATGCTTTCTCAGGATCTAATGAAATGATCATGTGATTTTTCTTCTTTCAGTTTGTTTATATAGTGGATTACTAAGGCTGATTTCCATATATTGAATCATCCCTACATCCCTGGGATGAAATCTACTTATTCATGGTGAATGATTATTTTGATGTGTTCTTGGATTCAGTTTGCCTGATTTTTATTGAGTATTTATGCATCAATATTCATGAGGGGAAATTGGTCTGATGTTCTCTTTCTTTGTAGGTCTTTGTGTGGTTTAGGTATAAGTGTAATTGTGGCTTAAGAGGATGAATTGGGTAGTGTTCCTTCTGTTTCTATTATGTGGGTAGTTTGAAGAGTATTGGTATTTGGTCTTCTTTGAAGATCTGATAGAATTCTGTTCTAAATCCATATGGTCCTGTGCATATTTTGGCTGGGAGACTTTTAATGACTGCTTCTATTTCTTTAAGAGTTATGTAGCTGTTTACATAGTTTATCTGATCCTGATTTCAATTTGGTTCCTGGAATCTGCCTAGAAATTTGTCCATTTCATATAGATTTTCCAGTTTTGTTGAGTATAGGCTTTTGTAGTAGGATCTGATGATTTATTGGAATTTCCTCAGATTCTGTTTTTATCTCTCCCTTTTCATTTATGATTTTGTTAATTTGGATATATCTCTGTGCCCTCTGTTAGTCTGGCTAAGGGTTTATCTATCTCGTTGATTTTCTCAAAGAACCGGCTCCTGGTTTTGTCGATTCTTGGTATAGTCCTTTTTGATTCTACTTGGTTGATTTCAGCCCTGATTTTATTATTTCCTGACTTCTAATCCTCTTGGGTGTATTTTCTTCTTTTTGTTCTAGAGCTTTTAGGTGTGCTGTCAAGTGGCTAATGTCTCCAATTTCCTTTTGGAGACACTCAGAACTATGAGTTTTCCTCTTAGCACTGCTTTCACTGTGTTCCATAAGTTTGGGTATGTTGTGCCTTCATTTGCAATAAATTCTAAACAGTATTTAATTTCTTTATTTCTCCCTTGACCAAGTTATCATTAAGTAGAGCATTGTTCAGATTCCATGTGTATGTAGGTTTTTTGTTATTATGGAAGACCAGCCTTAGTCCGTGTTATCTGGTAGGATTCATGGGATGACGTCAATCTTCTTATATCCATTGAGGCCTGTTTTTTGACCAGATGGTAAATTTGGAGAAGGTACTATGAAAAAGGCATATTCTTTTGTTTTAGGATGAAATACTATATAAATATCTGTTAAAACCATTTGGTTCATTACTTCTTTTTGTTTCACTGTGTCTCTGTTTAATTTCTGTTTCCATGATCTGTCCATCGCTGAGAGTGGAGTGTTGAAGTCTCCCACTATTATTGTGTGAGGTGCAATGCGTGCTTTGAGCTTTAGTAAGATTTCTTTTATGAATGTAGGTCCCCTTGCATTTGGAATTTTTTTCCAGCCTTTTACTCTGAGGTAGTGACTTTCTTTGTCATTGAGGTGATTTTCTTTTATGCAGCAAATTGCTGGGTCCTGTTTACATATCCAGTCTGTTAGTCTATGTCTTCTTATTAGGGAATTGAGTTCATTGATATTCAAAGATAATAAAGAAAAGTGATGGTTAGAGGTGGCTTGTTGTCTATGTGGGTATGTTCTTTTGGGTTCATTGAAAGAAGATTACTTTCTTCTTGGAGAGTTAGTGATATTTGTGTTTGGTCTACATTCTGTTCCTGCTATACACACACACACACACACACAAACACACACACACACACACACGTATACATATGTGTGTATGAATGTATATATATATAAAATTTCAAGATATATATTTCAAAAACTTCAGTTTCGATAAAACTATGCTATCTTTGTAATTTATCTGATTTTACAGTTTTTCTTTTGTTTGTTTATTTTTGTTTTGTTTTTTTAAATAGTGAAATAGAGGAAAGGTCATGCAAGACAAAGTCACCACGAAAACTAAAGATATCAAGTATTAGAAAGTTTCAAAAGCATGTGAAGACCCTGTCGTGAAATACATCACATGTGTTTAGCTCTTCCTATATAAATTGTCTGAAGCCATTCCTCAACTGAAACCATGTTATTCTAAAGTTATTATAAATGATGGACAGATGGACAGACAAGAATGAAAAATAACTTGAGATAGTAAAGAAAATAACATTTCAAATTCATCACGTTTTTTTCAAACTCCGCCCACTCCAGAAACTTCTTTCCAAGCTAATACTCTGTTTTATATTTAAATTAAGCTTAACATGATTAGTATTACTTATGGTAGAGGCTCTTCCTGTGATGACACTGTTAGCTCAGGAGAAAATTGAGTTAGAAAAAAGACATCTGGTTTGACAAAGCACAGTTGCAAAATTCCATGTCAGTGTCTGGTTCGGCTTATGATTTGGAAATAACTGGGAGCCAGTGTCGTTAAACTATTTTCATTTAAATTCTTCATACTGGAAATGTTAATGTATGCATAAAAACTCGAGCCATGAACTTACTATAAATCTTGATTTCAGCTTAGGCTCTCTTGAAATCTTTCTGTGTGGCTAGCCTCTGATTCCATACACTAAAAACCACATTGCCATTTCTCAGAGGTAACAACCCCACCATTGCTCTGCCTGAGGACTTTATTAGATTTAAAGCTGAAAGCTCACAGTCAGCATTGCCAGCGAATCTCTTGAAAGCTAGAAATGTGGATTATCTTTTGTCTACATTTCTATTACAGAGACTGTTGTTAACCTTCCGGTCCCCACTTGAACTCTCTTGATAGTGTTGGCAGCCAGCAGCTATATTTCCTAGAGCCTCCAGCAAAAGACGAGTTGTATTTCACATCTTGGGTAGACTCTGGGTTTCTTAAAAGAAAGGTTACCTGATGTTTTAACATTCTGTTTGCTCTTGCAAAGCATAGCGTATCTGAATTAGGATGTTCCTTCTGAGAGATAAGCAGGTGGATTAGTTTGCAAAATCAGAGGTGATTGAAATATTTCAAATTAAAGTCCAGGAAGGAAATAGCTGATGGCCAGGAACATTATCACTTCACAGAGTAAAAAATGAAGTTTACAAGTTACTAAATCAATAGAAATTATAAGATTTGAATGAAGAGGTTGAAAACTTTTTATTGAGCCTTTCTTTTCTGCTTTTTTTTCTTGAAAGTAAGTTAAAAGATGCCAACTATGAGGAAAGTTATCTATACTACACTACACAGCTTCATTTTTCCATATACTTCATTTTTTCTATGATATTTAATAGCATTTCGTGTTATGTGCCCTTATGTGTGGTATTGTTCAATGTGGTGTATTCATTTATTAATCATACCATGTAGATGCCTATAAAGTAAAAGGAACTTCTTTTTTCTCTATGTAACATACGAAGAAGCATCTGGTTATTGTAAACAGCAAAGTACTGCTAGAATGGAGTACAGATACAGAGTCTAACTTAACAAACCAATGAGTTTGGTTTACTGACAGGAACCTGGGTAAGTGCTTATTGGTAAGAGCAAAAGCAATTAAAAGACAGTTGCATCACAAGAGCATAGTACTTCGCTAACACTAGAGATATGGAGGTATTTGCTTTGTGTGTTGCTGAAATTTGAAGGTTTCCTTTGATGGTAGCTCCAGTGGTCTTAGACTCCTCCAGGTATCTTACCTGGCATCTGTTTCTTCTGAATAACACAACTGGTATTTGTTCTTGTCAGGCAGCTCAGATACTTTAAAACATCTATCAGCATTCAATATTTATTATTCATGTTTGGGGAGGGAAGGACCTATTGAATTTGGTCAATGTCAGACTTCCTGAAGCAGTTGAGTTGTTTATTTTGAAAACTTAACTAGTAAGTTTCCCTGAAGGCTGGACCATTTCATCTCTCCTAAGACTATCCTGTTGTTTCTCTTACCTTTCAACAGCTGATGTCTGAAGATATCTCTGAGAGACACAGTTTTATCTCAGAGGAAATTGCTATATATATATTAAAAGCCAATAAACATAGTCTCTTTCTTCTTCCTATGTTATCTCTACTTAGAGTGACATTCTGCTTAACAGCTAACATTAATAAGTAGATAAGATCTTTCCTATCTTGTCATATTATCCATAAACAAAATTCAGTAAGGCTATACATAAACTCACAATAAAATTTCCTTGTCAATACAGCCTTAACAAAAACTTTAGAAGCAAATTTTCTATGTTTCCCAAGTCTCAATAGTAAAATCAAACAGAAGTCATTTAATGATGGTTAATGCCTTAAAAACTCTGAAACCTTATTTGTGATCATGACAATGTAATTACTATAATTTACTCTAAGTACAAGTAAAACTATTGTTATTAAACATATTATTTCATATAGGATCGTTCTCCCAGCCAAATAAATGCACAAAAATTATTTTCATGTACAGTGTATGTATAATAAGTCTGAAACCTATGGGAAGGAAAATGTTGAAGGTACAAGTGGGAAAGACTCAAAATCAGTTAAGAAGTCCCTAACATATTAAAGAAACAAAGGATGATGGAAACAGAGTAACTTCTGAGTAAAAATTTTTTCCCTCATTAAATGCAAGTCATCGCATTCACATTTTAATCTTTTTCTGCATTTTGATTTAAAATGAAAAATAGCCATAGTGGATTTTAATTGGATATTTTATGTGTTTACATTTCAAATGTTATCCCCCTTTCCCCCTCTCCAATCCCCTTCTCTCTCACCCAGCTTCTATGAGGATGCTACAGCTCCTACCCACCCGCTCCCACTTCAGTTCCCTGGTATTCCCCTTAACTAGGTAAAAGAGCCTTCACAGGACCAAGGGCTTCTCCTTCTATTGATGTCAGACAATGCCATCCTCTCCTACATATGCAGCTGGAGCCATGGGTCCCTTGAATTTCTTAAAGAGATATCTCAGCTTGTATGCGTGCCTGTTGTTATTGTTCCTTAGCCTGGGCCATACTCAAAAAGTTTTCTTGGCTATCTTGGCTATCTTCCAGATCCATCACTGCCAAGAAATTAAAAGCCGCTACAGCATCAGATGCTCATTTCTTAATTGTAAAACACAAACTCATTGTATTTAATTAACACTGTAAAGCTTGTAACATAAATCATTGACTTGAATCTTTTAATTTTAGCCAATTAAAAACTACCTGGTTTGTTTTGTGGGAAACCATAAGAGTGGTGACTGCATTTATGACCACAAAAATTAGATCGGTAAGTTTTTAAACATATTTTGCAAAGTGTTTTTGAATGATTTTTATGTATAAGATCCTCCATCATTCTTCACTAAAGAAGAAAATATAAATTTTCTATCAAAGAATGAATGAGTTACTGGAATGCATGTAATGAAATAATGGCAAGAAATCCCATTTATTTTACAAGAGGAAAAAACACTGTGCCATGTTCTTTGAAAAATTAATGTGTTTAAATATTGCAGAAATTATAAGAAAGATAATTGACTAGTCTCATGACAAAATATTATTGCATATTTTATATATTATTTAATGAATAACTGATTTTCACTTTAGGGAAACAAGATAAGCAAAATATATACACAAAACCTTATAATATATGAAGTTCAATTGCTCATAGAAATATAAATCATACTATATTTTATGTATCATATATATTCGAAGAATATTTTATGTATATATAATTTAAGCATGCCTATTAAATTCATTTATAATAAATGTGCCTATATACATTTTATTAAAATTAAAATTAAGAAACTATTATAGCATTGTCAAATATATAAAATAAGAAATTGAAAGTGAAATTTTCTGTTTATGACAAATGTATGCGATTTTTTAATTTGTAATTTTTCAAACAATGCATTATAAAAGTAACAAAGAAGAGGTCAATATGTTTTTTTTTTTGTAAAGCCAAGATGAAGTGGTGTTTTTTTTCTGTAGGGGATATTCCTTCATACTTAATTATGTAGATTCACTGTAATTATAAAATTCATGTAAAACAATGGTTGTAAAAATTTATAGTTCATTAGAATCACCTGGAGGACTTGTTAAGACAGATTGTTTTTCAATAGGTCTGGGTGGGAGCCACAAAATTAGCATTTCTGTTAAGCTCACAGATGATGTTCATGCTATGAATCTCAGGAGCACATGTTCAGAAACACTGGAAAGTTGACCCTGTGCAGCAATATAGGGGTTGATGTATTATTCAGTGTTTTCTGAAGAAGCAGATTCAGTAGAAGAGACTAGATTGAATAGATTGATTAGAGAAAGAGAGAGAGAGAGAGAGTCATGAAGAGAGAGAGAGAGAGAGAGAGAGAGAGAGAGAGAGAGATGAATGTTTGGAGATTCTATGTGAAGTATTGACTGAATTGACTATAGAAAGTATGAGGTAATACGTTCTTTTTTCTAAATGAGGGACATGCAGAAAATATAAATGTTTGAATATCCCCTTCACACCTGATCTTCCCAAAAGAGGAGCACAAATTATAACAGTGAGAAAAGATAATGCTCTATCTCAGAGAGTAGAAATTTGTTCTGACTCTTCTCATGTCTTCTGTCTTGCACTCAGAAGACTGAATAATATCATCATTTAATGGCAAAAGAGAAATTTCACTCACTTAGCTCACCCCTGTAAAGACTAGTTCCCTTTAGAGTCACTCAAACACATAATCAGCTCTCTGCATTTTTGTAGTTAAATAAAAGGGTTACATGTAAAAAGCAACAACTCTCTGTCATCATATCATCATTGTAAAGAGTTTTTTCAAAATGGTAACATTTACTATAATTTTATTGTAGATTGAATAAGGAATATGATCAACAGCTTTGAGGAATATTCCTTCCAAAGTCTGCACCTTAAATAGGGCATGCTCAGAGTGCTGCTTCTGTTGTATGATGTCCCCAGGTCAATGGCATTATTGTAAGAAGTAGTTTGGTGACCCCAGGCTGTTCTTGCACGATTTTGTTTTTCTTGGCTCATGGTGTGTGTCAACTTGTTCTGTTATACATTTTCCATAGGAGGTACCACTTTTGCGAGGGACCTAAAATGATAAGTCATTGTCCCGGGACCACGACTTTGAAAACTAAGAACAGGTATACTATACCATTATAACACATATTTGGATATAGTAACATGAAAATAATGGGGTAGTCGATGTAATACTGTTATATTTAAAATGTTCTATTTTTTCATCTTTATTAACTTGAGTATTTCTTATTTACATTTCGATTGTTATTCCCCTTCCCGGTTTCCAAGGCCAAGGGGTTTCCAGGCCCCTTCAAGCTCTTTCAGTCCTTTCTAAGATTCCTTTAACTGGGATCCCGTTCACAGTTCAGTGGTTTAATGATACATTTGCGTATGTACTCTCTGTGTTCTGGCTGTGTCACTCAGGAGAGATCTGCGTCCGGGTCCTGTCGGCCTGAACTTCTTTGCTTCATCCATCTTATTCAGTTTGGTGACTGTATATGTGTGGGCAACAAGTGGGGCAGGCTCTGAATGGCTGTTCCTTCTACCTCTGTTCTAAACTTTGCCTCCCTATTCCGTCCCAAGGGTATTCTTGTTCCACGTTTAAAGAAGGAGTAAAGCATTCACATTTTGATCATCCTTCTTGAGTTTCATGTGTTCTGTGCATCTAGGGTAATTCAAGCATTTGGGCTAATAGCCACTTATCAATGAGTGCATACCATGTGTGTTTTTCTGTGATTGGGTTACCTCACTCAGGATGATATTTTCCAGTTCCATCCATTTGCCTATGAATTTCATAAAGTCATTGTTTTTGATAGCTGATTAATATTCCATTGTGTAGATGTACCACATTTTCTGTATCCATTCCTCTGTTGAAGGGCATCTGGGTTCTTTCCAGCTTCTGGCTATTATAAATAAGGCTGCGATGAACATAGTGGAGCATGTGTCTTTGTTATATGTTGGGGCATGTTTTGGGTATATGCTCAAGAGAGGTATAGCTGGGTCCTCAGGTAGATCAATGTCTAATTTTCTGAGGAACCTCCAGACTGATTTCCAGAATGGTTGTACCAGTCTGCAATCCCACCAACAATGGAGGAGTGTTCCTCTTTCTCCACATCCTCGCCAGCATTTGCTGTCCCCTGAGTTTTTGATCGTAGCCATTTTCTCTGGTGTGAGGTTAAATCTCAGGGTTGTTTTGATTTGCATTTCCCTTATGACTAAAGATGTTGAACATTTCTTTAGGTGTTTCTCAGCCATTCGGCATTCCTCACCTGTGAATTGTTTGTTTAGCTCTGAACCCCATTTTTAAATTGGGTTATTTGTCTCCCTGCAGTCTAACTTCTGAATTCTTTGTATATTTTGGATATAAGCCCTCTATTAGTTGTAGGATTGGTAAATATCTTTTCCCAGTCTGTTGGTTGTCATTCTGTCCTAACAATAGTGTCCTTTGCCTTACAGAAGCTTTGCAGTTTTATGAGGTCCCATTTGTCGATTCTTGATCTTAGAGCATAAGCCTTTGGTGTTTTGTTCAGGAAATTTTCTCCAGTGCCCATGTGTTCGAGATGCTTCCCCACTTTTGCTTGTATTAGTATGAGTGTGCCTGGTTTGATGGGCAGGTCCTTGATCCACTTGGACTTAAGCTTTGCTGAGGGTGATAAGCATGGATCGATCTGCATTCTTCTACATGCTGACCTCCAGTTGAACCAGCACAATTTGCAGAAAATGCTATCGTTTTTCCATTGGATGGTTTTGCCTTTGTCAAAAATCAAGTGACCATAGGAGTGTGGGTTCATTTCTGGGTCTTCAATTCTGTTCCATTGGTCTATCTGTCTGTCTCTGTACCAATACCATGCAGTTTTTATGACTATTGTTCTGTAATAAGACTTGAGTTCAGGGATAGTGATTCACCCAGAGTCCTTTTAGTGTTGAGGATACCCTGGGTTTTTTGTTATTCAAGATGAATTTGTAAATTGTTCTGTCTAACTCTCTGAAGAAATGGATTGGTATTTAGATGGGGATTGCATTGAATCCGTAGATCGCTTTTGTTAAATTGGCCATTTTTACTATATTAATCCTGCCAATCTTTTAGCATGGGAGATCTTTCCATCTTCTGAGATCTTCATTTTCTTTCTTCAGAGGCTTGAATTTCTTATCATACAGATCTTTCACTTCCTTGGTTATAGTCACACCGAGTTATTTTATATTATTTGGGACTATTTTTTTTTCATCTTGCCAAAGTTTATTTTTTTTTTAACTTGAGTATTTCTTATTTACATTTGGAATGTTATTCCCTTTCCCGGTTTCTGGGTCAACATCCCCCTAACCCCTCCCACTCCCCTTCTATATGGGCGTTCCCCTCCCCATCCTCCCCCCATTACTGCCCTCCCCGCAACAATCACGTTCACTGGGGGTTCAGTCTTAGCAGGACCAAGGGCTTCCCCTTCCACTGGTGCTCTTACTAGGATATTCATTGCTACCTATGAGGTTAGAGTCCAGGGTCAGTCCATGTATAGTCTTTGGGTAGTGGCTTTGTTCCTGGAAGCTCTGGTTGGTTGCCATTGTTGTTCATATGGGGTCTCAAGCCTGAAGGGTGTCGTTTCCCTAATTTCTTTCTTGGCTTGTTTCTCTTTTGTGTAGAGGAAGGCTACTGATTTATTTGAGTTAATTTTATACCCAGCTACTTTGCTGAAGCTGTTTATCAGGTTTTAGTAGTTCTCTGGTGGAACTTTTAAGATCACTTAAATATACTATCATATCATCTGCAAATAGTGATATTTTGACTTCTTTTTCCAATCTGTATCCCTTTAATTTCCTTTTGTTGTCTGATTGCTCTGACTAGAAGTTCAAGAACTATATTGAATAAGTAGGGAGAGAGTGGGCAGCCTTGTATAGTCCCTTATTTAGTGGGACTGCTTCAAGTTTCTCTCCATTTAGTTTAATGTTAGCTACTGGTTTGCTGTATATGGCTTTTATTATGTTTAGGTATGGGCCTTGAATTCCTGTTCTTTCCAGGACTTTTATCATGAAGGAGTGTTGCATTGTGTCAAATGCTTTCTCAGCATCTAATGAAATGATCATGTGGTTTTTGTTCTTTCAGTTTGTTTATTACGTTGATGGTTTTCCATATATTAAACCATCCCTGCATGCCTGGGATGAAGCCTACTTGATCATGGTGGACGATTGTTTTGATGTGCTCTTGGATTCGGTTTGCCAGAATTTTATTGAGTATTTTTGAGTCAATATTCATAAAGGAAATTGATCTGAAGTTCTCTTTCTTGGTTGGGTCTTTGTGTCCTTTAGGTATAAGAGTAATTGTGGATTCATAGAAGAATTTGGTAGCGCTCCATCTGTTTCAATTTTGTGGAATAGTTTGGATAGTATTGGTATGAGGTCTTCTATGATGTTCTGATAGAATTCTGCATTGAACCCATCTGGACCTGGGCTCTCTTTGGTTGGGAGACATTTAATGACTGTTTCTATTTCTTTAGGGGTTATGGGGTTGTTTAAATGATTTATCTGTTCCTGAATTAACTTCGGTACCTGGTATCTGTCTAGGAAATTGTCCATTTCCTGCAGATTTTCAAGTTTCGTTGAATATAGGATTTTGTAGATGGATCTGATGATTTTTTAAATTCCTCTGATTCTGTAGTTATGTCTCCCTTTTCATTTCTGATTTTGTTAATTTGGACACACTCTCTGCATCCTCTTGTTAGTCTGGTTAATGGTTTATCTATCTTGTTGATTTTCTCAAAGAACCAACTTTTTGTTCTGTTGATTCTTTGTATAGTCCTTTTTGTTTCTACTTGGTTTATTTCAGCTCTGGGTTTGATTATTTCCTGCTTTCTACTCCTCCTGGGTGTATTTGCTTCTTTTTGTTCTAGAGCTTTTAGGTGTGCTGTCAATCTGCTGATATATGCTCTCTCCTGTTTCTTTCTGCAGGCACTCAGAGCTATGAGTTTTCCTCTTAGCACAGCTTTCATTGTTCCCCATGAGTTTGGGTATGTTGTACCTTCATTTTCATTAAATTCTAATAAGTCATTAATTTCTTTCTTTATTTCTTCCTTCATGAGGTTATCATTGAGTAGAGCATTGTTCAACTTCCATGTAAATGTGGGCATTCTTCACTTATTGTTGTTAAAGACCAACTTTAGCCCATGGTGGTCTGATAGGACACATGGGATTATTTCTATCTTTCTGTATGTATTGAGGCCTGTTTTATGACCAATTAAATGGTCAATTTTGGAGATAGTACCATGAGGTGGTGAGAAGAAGTATATCCTTTTGTTTTAGGATAGAATGCTCTATAAATATCTGTTAAATCCATTTGGTTCATGACATCTCTTAGTATGTATATCTCTGTTTACTTTCTGATTCCATGATCTGTCCATTGATGAGAGTGGGGTGTTGAAATCTCCTACTATGATTGTGTGAGTTGCAATGTGTTCTTTGAGCTTTAGTATGGTTTCTTTTATGTATGTAGGTGCCCTTTCATTTGGAGCATAGATATTTAGGATTGAGAGTTCATCTTGGTGGATTTTTCCTTTGATGAATATGAAGTGTCCTTCCTTATCTTTTTTGATGTCTTTTAGGTGAAAATTGATTGTATTTGATATTAGAATGGCTACTCCAGCTTGCTTCTTCCGACCATTTGCTTGGAAAGTTGTTTTCCAGCCTTTCACTCTGAGGTAGTGTCTGTTTTTGTCTCTGAGGTGTGTTTCCTGTAGGCAGCAGAATGCAGGGTCCTCGTTGCATATCCAGTTTGTTAATCTCTGTCTTTTTATTGGGGAGTTGAGTCCATTGATGTTGTGAGATATTAAGGAATAGTGATTGTTCCTTCCTGTTATATTCGTATTTGGATGTGAGATTATGTTTGTGTGCTTTCCTTCTCTTTGTTTTGTTGCCAAGACGATTAGTTTCTTGCTTTTTCTAGGGTGTAGCTTGCCTCCTTATGTTGGGCTTTACCATTTATTATTTTTGTAGGGCCAGATTTGTAGAAAGATATTGTATAAACCTGGTTTTGTCATGGAATATCTTGGTTTCTCCATCTATATTAATTGAGAGTTTTGCTGGATACAGTAACCGGGGCTGGCATTGGTGTTCTGTTAGGGTCTGTTTGACATCTGTCCAGTATATTTTGGCTTTCTTAGTCTCTGGTGAGAAGTCCTGTGTGATTCTGATATGTCTGCCTTTATATGTTACTTGACCTTTTTCCCTTACTGCTTTTAATATTCTTTCTTTGTTCTGTGCATTTGGTGTTTTGACTATTATGTGACGGGAAGAGTTTCTTTTCTGGTCTAATCTATTTGGAGTTCTGTAGGCTTCTTGTATGTTTATGGGCATCTCTTTCTTTAGGTTAGGGAAGTTTTCTTCTATGATTTTGTTGAAGATATTTACTGGTCCTATGAACTGGGAGTCTTCACTCTGTTCTATACCTATTATCCTTAGGTTTGATCTTCTCATTGAGACCTGGATTTCCTGTATGTTTTGGACCAGTACCTTTTTCTGTTTTACATTATCTTTGAAAGTTTTGTCGATGATTTCTATGGAATCTTCTGCTCCTGAGATTCTCTCTTCTATCTCTTGTATTCTGTTGGTGATGCTTGTACCTATGGCTCCTTGTCTCTTCTTTGGTTTTCTATATCCAGGGTTGTCTTCCTTTATGCTTTCTTTATTGCTTCTATTACCATTATCAATTCTTTCACCTGTTTGATTGTGTTTTCCTGGATTTTTGTAATTCTTCTCTATAGGCTTCTACTTGTTTATTTTATGTTTTCCTGCGTTTCTCTAAGGGAGTTCTTCACGTCTTTCTTGAAGTCCTCCATCATCATGATCAAATGTGATTTAAAATCTAGATCTTGCTTTTCTGGTGTGTTTGGATATTCAGTGTTTGATTTGGTGGGAGAATTCTGCTCCGATGATGCCATGTAGTCTTGGTTTCTCTTGCTTGGTTTCCTCAGCTTGCCTCTCACCATCAGGTTGTCTGTGGTGTTACCTTGTTCTTCTATTTCTGACAGTGGCTAGACTGTCCTATAGGCCTGTGTGTCAGGAGTGCTGTAGACTGTTTTCCTGTTTTCTTTCAGCCAGTTATGGGAACAGAGTGTTCTGCTTTCGAGCGTGTAGTCTTTCCTGTCTACTGGTCTTCAGCTGTTTCTGTTGGCCTGTGTCCTGAGTCCACCAGGCAGGTTGCTTGGAGCAGAAAAGTTGGTCTTACCTGTGGTCTTGAGGCTGAAGTGGCCTCTGGGGTGCTGCTTTTGAGGTCTCTGTGAGGGCTGCATCCAGGAGGGCCTGCACTCTCTTTTCCCGGGGCCCCCGTTCACCGGGGTCCCAGATGGTGTTAGGTGTTTTCCTCTGGAGTCAGAAATGTGGGCAGAGTGTAGTCTCTTCTAGATTCCCAGGAGTGTCTGCCTCTCTGAAAGTTTAGCTATCCCTCCCACAGAATTTGGGTGCAGAGAGCTTTTGACTGGGTCCCTTCAGGTCCAGGTGTTTTCTGGACTGCGGGGTACCTGCCGCTTGAGTGCCCCTATCTTCCAGTTCTCAGAGGCCCTATATAGTTTCCTCTTGGGCTGGGGATATGGGTAGATGTGGGCAGTATTGGTGGTCTCTCCAGCTCTGCAGTCTCAGGAGTGCCCACCTCTCCGTGTCGTGAGCTCTCTCTCCCAAGGGGTTTGGGAGCAGTGTACTCAAAATGTTCTATTTCTGATCAGTTCACACAGCTCTCCTATTAAAAACGGTCTACCAATTTTATACTTAGTTAATTTTCTATTTCTGTGATAAGACATTATAATCAAGCCAATATCATTCTTAAAAGTTTATTTAGGTTTACAGTTTCAAAAGCTTAGAGTCTGTAAATCACATGACAGGATTCCTAGCAGAAGGTAGGCAGGAATGACCAGGGAGCAGTATCTGATATGTAACATTAGGTAGAATAAATATAAGGTAGAGAGAAAGCCTGCGAGTGGCTTGAGTAAGTGAACCTTTAAGTGAACCTTCAGTGACATATCTAGAATAAAGTTATAACTCTTACACATACTCTCAAAAGTTCCCACAAACTGGTGAACAAACATGCAATATAATGAGACTCTGGGAGCAGTTTTTAGTCTATCACAAAAAGATAGGCCATATTTGAGTTACTTAGAATATTTTATGCATAATATGTAAATGGATGGGACTAGAAAACATCATCTAGAATGAGGTACTCCAGTCACAAAAGAACCCACATGGTAGGTACTGAGTGATCAGTGGATATTAGGCAAAAAGCTCAAAATATCCACTATAAAATTCACAGACCATATGTAGCTCAAGAGGAGGGAAGACCAAAGTTTGGAAGTTTCAGTCCTACTTAGAAAGGGAAACAAAATAGTTATGGGTGGTAGAGGAAGGGAGGGACTTGGAAGAAAGAGAAGAAGAGGAGGAAAAAAGGGGTTAGGACCAGTTGTGGGAGGACACAGGGGAGATGTACATAGGTTGAGAAAACTGAACAGAGGTATGTAGTAGCAGTGGAGGATGGGGAACTGGGAGCCACCAGAAAGTACCAGATGCCAGGAAAGCAAGAGGCTCCCAGACTCAACAGGGATGGAATTAACTGAAATATACAACAAAGGAGAGAAAGAATCTGTAGAGACCATATAGAGGTTAGGCATATCCCCTGGTTGAGGGATCGGGCTACCCACCCATCTCAAAAATATTAACCCACAATTGTTCCTGTCTAAAAGAAATACAGGGAAAATAGCAGCACAGAGACTGAAGGACAGACTATCCAGTGACTTCTCCACCTGGAAATCCATTCCCCATACAGCCACCAAACTCAGACTCAATTGCTGATGCCAAGAAGTACTTGCTGACAGGAGCCTGGTATATCTGTCCCCTGAGAGGTTCTGTCAGAGCCTGGCCCATACAGATGGAGATGCTTGCAGCCAGCCATCAAACTAAGCAAGGAGACCCCAGTGGAGGAGTTAGGAGAAGGACCAAAAGTTGAAGGGTTTTGCAAATTCATAGGAAGAAGAAAATTATCAAACAACCAGACCCCTCAGAGCTACCAAGGACTAAAAACACCAACCAATGAGTACACATGGAAGGACCCATGGCTCCAGCTGCATATGAAGCAGAAGATTACCTTATCTGGCATCAATGGAAGGGGAGGCCCTTGGTCCTGTGGATATTCCATGCATCAGCATGGGGAATGCTAGGGAGGTGAGGCAGTAGTGGGGGGGTACCCTGGTGGAGGCAGGGGGAGGGAGGGATGAGATAGGTTATTTGAGTAGGGAAAACCAGGAACAAGGAAAACATTTGCAGTGTAAATAAATAAAAAATAAAGAAATCTATCTATATATGTTTCTCTATATCTATCTATTTATATCTTTATATCTATATTTATACCTATACCTATTTCTATATCTGAACATAATTATTCATTTAGTGTGAAATATTATTATAATAAATCCCATTAACCATCATAATGATGCTAGAAGTAATCAGTAAAATGTGTTACCTTGCAAATTTATTTATAGCCATTTGTCTAATGAAAATGGCAAATTGTTAAATACATAGAGACATTGCTAGAACCAAAGAAACATTTCCTGAAGTTGATACATATATAGAAATTTATAGAACCAAGAACCATTTCTAAGTACATGATAAGTAAAAACAGGTTACAGTGGAAAGAATAAAAAGTTTTGGCTTCTATGCTTTATTATTTCATGGCTTTGCCTGTGAGTAAATTGTATGACCCTTCTGTCTAAATTTTCCATTTGTAAAATAAAAGGTTATTCTCCAATGATCTCTAAAGGTTCTTACAATTTTGAAACATAATTGTTAGTTTTGCTCCTGAAAATAGCTCTCATCTCACTTCAGTGCTCTGATGCTGGTCATGCTCCGGTTTACTTCTTTAGTAAAATAATTTAATTATGTTCTCTTTAATTGTGATGGCCATAACAAAAATCAATTGGAAGTCATTAAGAGATCATAATTACATTTAACCAGGCTCTATTATAATTCAAACTTCATGTAAAGTAAATGGGAGCTTTTAATAAACTCTCTCCCATTAATTTTAAAAACATTTAGCAATTATAACTATCACAGTTGTAATTTCATAGTTGTCACAGGAATACAGGAAAATACTAAGCAAAATAGATAAATATGAGGAAGAGAAAGACAAATATCTGAATATTTTCATAATTTGAATAGGTGGGTCGATAATAGATAGATATGTATTCATATATATATATATATATCAAAGAATTTTGCACAATAAAACAATATTCAGATGAAGCAATAATTCTCAGAAAATTTTGCTCCCAAATGTCACTTAAATGTTGATGAACAATAGCATTTATCTTCTTGTGAAGAGGAAACTGATCCATAAGCAAACCAGACCATAAGCTACATTTGGGTGACTAGCCATTTAAGGTGTATTTCACTAGGGTCAAACACTGAAGTCTAAATTAAATCCTCGGCTCATCAATCCGAAGCCAGCATAGTTTTGACCTATACCCTACATGCAAAAACTGCCTGCTTATGAGTGTGTGAACTAAAGTGTAAAAGTGGCATTTGCCAAAAGAATACAATAATCCATATATAAAAGACATTCTAAAAAGTAGAAAAAGACAGAACTCTGTTTCAATCATAAGTGGTTCTAATGAGAAAAGTTGATTCAAAATACAATAACCATAACAAAAACATGTTGCATTGTGAGAGGATGTTTTTAGTATAATTTTGATCACTCATTGAGATATCACATAATGATAGTGTATTAATATTATTATGTAACTTGTAATGTTTCTTATTTTGTTAAAGAAATATATGCTTGTGTGAATTTAATTAACTGAATGCATATAGCTTAAATTTAAAACCTAGGTACAGTTATAAACTTATAAGATCTGAGAAACATATGTTTAATAGAATAGTGAGTGATCCTCATTATCTATTTAAGATAACAAGTTTTCAAATGTTAAATTATGTAAGAAATAGACACAAAAATATTATAGCTTATTTTGAAAATAAATCTGATATGTGTTCATTTCTGATATACCTCTATCTACATCTATCTGTATATAAAATCAACATATCCAAGTAATATGTTGATTAAATAACAAAACGTGGCTAGTCAATAAAAAATTCAACCTAAAATAAAAAGGAATAAAGGTGTGGTCATGAAGCTGGCTTAGTCTCATTGATAGACAACTTCGAGTTGACAAAGATAATGAAGATAAACTGCACAAGAATTGAATTTGTATAATATACGAAGAAAAATTGAAGACTGAAGATTTAGTGGGTATACTACTAGAAAAGGAAGAAGAAAACCAGTGAGTCCACAGTTCCTTCCTTCTATAACTTGCTTCCGTAAGGGAGTAATTCAGGGACATTCAAATTCTATATAACTTTCTGAAGGATATCTGCCTTGAAGAATAGAGGACTGTCTTAGGGACCAAAGTTATACATAAATTTATATGCAGACATACATAAATACCAAGAATTTATTCGCACTACTATTTCCAGGTGTCCAGAATGCCTTAAGTAATAGTAATATTAATGCAATTTTCTTTAAGAATGATTTTAGACGTATGGTCATAAGTATCTATTCTCTGTGTACCATTAGTCTTTTGCCTTTGAAAGAAAGACCTTAGTAAATGTTTTGGGACAAAATGATATATAAATGGTGCTTATAATTATAATAAAGCAGGTTCTATTAACTTTTCTCTTGCAAACAAAAACAAGGGAGAAATAAAGAAAGAAAGAAAGAAAGAAAGAAGGAAGGAAGGAAGGAAGGAAAGAAGGAGAGAAAGAGTAAACAGTCTTTGATGGACTTTGAGATCCAAGTAGTGTTTGAAACTTAATAGGTAAAAATTTCAAGTACAGTGAGTATTCACACACATCACTAGGCAGATGGTACTACAGTTGACTAGGACAAGACAACCCCTGACATCTCCTGATGATAGTATATTTTTATCCATATTTCATGAGTAGATTGGTCCTAATTACTTTGTCTAGTTAAAGCTTTGGATTCATATGAGTTGTGTGCACAGGCTTAAACAGATGGTTGTTCTTATAGAACATTTTAATTAATGAATATAGTACTTATTAAATTTAGCCCAGTTTGAGGACATCAGTAATTTCTATAAAATTAAGATGATTATTTGATTAAATTTTTAAAAGTTTCTGTTTAATAGCAATAACAATTGCAACAAGAAATAACTCAATATATTTGTTCATGCATATTTCCTGCTGATCTGTCAGCTAATAAATGGAGAGGGAATATATGGTACATTTATGTGATAGACTATTATTCAGCTGTTATGTTATAATAACTATTAAGTTTGCATGTAATTAGATGGGTTTACTAAAAAATATCATGCTATGGTAACTCAGACACAAAGACAATTATTGTGTTTAATTTACATGTGGATATTAGCTTTAAACATTTCTGTATGTGTGCTACAATTTGAATAATCAAAGGGAATAGGGGAATGATAGGATCTCTCAAAGGGAAATAGAAGATAGTGTTATGGAGGGAAAATGGGGAAACAAGAAAGGAATCAATATTGAGAGAGGAGGGTAAAAGATGGAATATGGATGAAAAAACTAATACTAAAGTCTCTTTTAAGAAAGCATATCGAAATGTAAATAAGAAATATCCAAGTTAATGAAGATGAAAAAAAAACATATGGAAGCTTCCTACAATATATGTGAGAGGAATATATATAGTGTCACCATATAATGGGCATGACAGTTAGACTATTAATGATATCAATGAAAACTTACAGTGCCAGAAATGGGTTATATCTTGTTCAGTCTACAGAAAATGTATCCTGTGGAACCTTGAAAATACTATAGATTATTCCCAAACAGATTTCTTGCTCCTTACAACCTGAGGGTACGACTCTGTTACTTACAACAACACTTATAACATGGAACTTCGAGAAGTCAAGCTGATGCCAACAGAATATTCGCGCCTACTGACTATCCTTCATGGTTCTGCAAGGTACACTGAATGCTCCTGGAGGAGAAAGGTAATCATCAATAACACCAGTTACAAACCTTGAAATCTGTATCATCAACGTGCCTGCAAAATAGTCTGTTCCTAAAGTAGAACAGATGATATGGAAGTAACCAACTGCTTTCTAAAAGTTTTAATTTAATACAAAATTAAAATTTTGAATTTAATTAGAACCTGATACTGCTAAAGTAGGCAAATGATAGGCCCTAGGGAAAATGGTTTTAACAAACATCTATGTACAAAAATTAAAAAATAAAAAAACCAACAGTTATGATGTACCAATAAATATATCACTGGTATTCTTTATTTTTTTTTCCGGAGCTGAGGACCAAACCCAGGGCCTTGCACCTGCTAGGCCAGCGGTCTACCACTGAGCTAAATCCCCAACCCACTGGTTTTCTTTATAACATGAGTAACTGTACTAAAGAATTGTAGCATGAGGAAGGTTGAACACCTCTGTGCTAAAGTAACATTGCAATACAATAGCTCACGATGATCTATTGCTATAGTTATCAGTAAATCATTGAAAATTCAGAGAAACTGTAGAGGAAAATTAACACCTAGAACCACAAAATGACAATGTGAAGAGAGTGGAAAAATTTGGTGCTCTAAGTTCCAAATAAGATATGTCAATGAAAACCTTTCCCTTAGTGCCCAGGAGTCTACAAGGAAGAGATAAAAAGAGCCTGAGGTGAGGTGGATGACGTTGGACCACGTGCTACAGAGGGCCATGTAAGTGTCGGCCTGTGCTGTCACATGAGGACATGTTGATGTTTATGTAATATGTGGCTACTGGAGGCTGTGTTGAAGGTTAATGGTTGATGTCCATGGTTTGTACTACCACTGGAGACAGGATGATGTCTCTTCTCCTGTTGCTACAGGAGACCAAGAGTATTTTTGCATTGAAATTCATATGGGAAATTTGTCTGATGTTCTCTTTCTTTGTTGGATCTTTGTGTGGTTTAGAGGCAAGCATTATTGTGGCTTCATAAACGGAATAGGGTCATGTTCCTTCTGTTCCTATTTTGGGGAATCCTTTCATGACTATTGGTATTAGGTCTTCTTAGAAGGTCTGACAGAATTCTGCACCATCTGTTCCTGGGCTTTTTTGCTTTGGAGACTTTTAATGACTACTTCTATTTCTTTAGGAGTCATGGAATTATTTAGATGTTTTTTCTGATCCTGATTTAACTTTGCTACCTGGTATCTGTCTAGAATATTGTCCATTTCATCCACATTTTCCAATACTGTTGAGTTTAGGCTTTTGATTTTTGGAAATTCCTTTATTTTCTGTTGTTATGTCTCCCTTTTCGTTTCTGATTTTGTTAATATGGAATTTGTGAATTTGTTAATTCTCTCTGTTCCCTCTAGTTAGTTTGGCTAAGGGTATAGCTATCCTATTGATTAACTCAAAGAAACAGCTCCTGGTTTTGATTCTTTATATAGTTCCTTTTGTTTGTATTTGGTTGATTCCAGCCCTCAGTTTGATTATGTCCTGCCAGTCTACTCCTCTTGGGTGTTTTTGCTTTTTGTTGTTGTTGTTGTTTTTCTAGAGATGTAAGGTGTGCTGTCAAGCTGGTAGTATATGTTCTCTTCAGTTTCTGTTTGGAACTTCTCAGAGCTATGAGTTTTCCTCTTAGCACTGCTTTCATTGTGTCCCATTGTAGTGGGATTGCAAGCTGGTATAACCACTGTGGAAATCGGTCTGGAGGTTCTTCAGAAAATTGGACATAGTATTAGCTAAGGACCCAGCTGTATCATTCCTGGGCATATACCCAAAAGATGGTCTAACATATAACAAGGACACATGCTCTACTATGTTCATAGCAGCCTCATTTATAATAGTCAGAAGCTGAAAAAAAAAAAGATGTTCCTCAACAGGGGAATGGATACATTTACACAACGAATTACTACTCAGCTGTTAAGATCAATGACTTCCTGAAATTCTTAAGCAAATGGATGGAACTAAAAAATATCATCTTGAATGAGGTAACCCAGTCACAAACAAATACACATGGTATGCCTTCACGGATAAGTGGCTATTAGCTCCAAGGTCCGAATTACCCAAGATACAATCCACAGACTACATGAAGCTCAAGAAGAAGGAAGACTAAATTGTGGATGCTTTAGTCCTTCTTAGAAGGGGGAATAAAATACTGATCAGAGGTAGAAGGTGGAAGGAACTTGAGAGGAAAAGAGGAGAAGTAGAAAAGGGGGACAGGAACAAGTAAGTAAGGAGACAATATACAGAGGGTCTGGAATTTGAACAAGGGTGTGTAGCAATGGGGGTGGGGGACAAAGGGGAGCTATCAGCAAGTCCCAGAAGCCAGGAGAGGAAGAGCCTCCCAGGACCCAACAGGGATGAGATTAGCCAAAATGCCCAACAAAAGGGAGGGAGAGCCTATAGAGACCGTATCCAGAGCAAGTTCATCAATTGGGGGATGAGGCTACCAACTCCTCTCCAAAGTTTAAATCCAGAATTGCTCCTGTCTAAAGGAAATATGAAGCAAAGACTGAAGGAAAGGACATCCAGAGACTTCCTCACCTGGGGATCCATCCCACATACAGACACAAAACCCAGACACTATTTCTAATGCCAAGAAGTGCTTGCTGACAGGAGCCTGATATAACTGTCTCATGAGAGGCTTTGCCACAGCCTGACAAATACAGAGGCAGATGCTCACAGTCAACCATTGGACTGAGCATGGGGTCTCCAATGGAAAACTTAGAGAAAGGACTGAAGGAGCTTCCTAGGGTTTGCAAACCCCTAGGAAGAATAAACAATATCAACCAACCAGATACCCCTCCCTCCCAGAGCTCTTATTGGCTAAACCACCAACAAAAGAATACACATGGAGTGATCCATGGCCCCAACCACACATGTAGCAGAGAATGGCCTTGTCAGGCATCTAGGGGAGGAGAGTCCCTTGGTCCTGCGAAGGCTCGATGTCCGAGTGTAAAGGGATACCAGCGGAATAAGGTGGGAGAGGGTAGGTGGTTGGATGGAGGAGCACCTTCTTAGCAGGAGGAGAAGAGATGGAATGGGGAGGTTCTGGAAGGCAAACTGGGAAAGGGGATAAAATTTGGAATGAAAATAAATAAAATATCTTATTAATAAAAAAAAAGAAAAGAAAAGAAAAACCACATGTGGCAGCAGATCCTAGCAAGATGTAGAGAAAGAGGAACAGTACTCTATTGTTGGGATTGAAAGCTGGTACAAACACTGTGGAAACCAGTTTGGAATTTTCTCAGAAAACTGGACATAATACTACCTGCAGACCCAGCTATACCACTCCTGGGTATATACTGAAACAATGCTCCAAGAAATGAAAGGACACATGCTCCACTATGTTCATAGCAGCCTTATTTATAATAGCCAGAACCCATTTGTCCCTAAACAGCAGAATGGATACAGAAATTATGGTACATTTACACAATGGAATATTACTCAACTATTAAAAACAATGATTTCATGAAATTCTAAGACACATGGATGGAACTAGAAAATATCATCCCGAGTGATGTCATCCCATCACAAAATAACACACATGGTATGTATTCAATGATAAATGGGTTTTTATTCTTACTGGGATTTTGTTAATTTTTTTTTACTGTTTTCTATTTTATTTCATTCTGTGGTTCCTTTTTAAATAAAAGAAAGAGTCATGTATATCGAATATAAAGTTCAGTGGTACAGAGATCAGAAGGATCTGGATGGAGGTGGGAGAGTGGAAATATTATTAAATATATTATGTTAAAATTATTTTAAATAGTTAAAATGAAGAAAATAATTCAGGTCCCAATCCACTATAATGTGCTGACAACCAACACCAACAAATATTCTGGAAGCTGAAGACAGAGTTGTGGTGTCAACGAAAATGAAGAAACTAACTACCTGTTGACTTTCAAGAAAATAGCCCCAAATAGCTCCAGCTGTATTTATTTACACAATCACAATTATCCTGCTTGCCCTAGCAGGGACATCACTTGTTATTTTATCTAATGAAACCATCATCAGTACTATATAAGCCATATCTTTGCAAAATCCTCCAATATTTTCCTTTCTTCATTTCCCCCTCCCCCTTGGTCAATCATCCCCTTACTTTATTTTGTCCTACATGCAAAAAAATGAAAGCCAATAATCAAATCTAGCTAGACATGTCCTGTAGACTTTAGAGCATACCCAGCTGGCAGCAAATGAGGTTGCACAGTGATACAATGTGATAGTCAGATTAAGCATTTGTGTGTTTAAGTCCATTCATCAATAGCCTTTGTCATAATACTGTTTTAATTGTAGATGGAGACATGCTCATTGTACCAAAATCCTTCCTGATATGAACTTTTGATTTCTGACTACCGTCTTTACAATAACTATTTTTAAGTCACTATGGGTCAGACATAGCTGCTACACTTTTAAATCTTTGTTGATCAGACACAGCTTCCTTTGAACAATTATGCAAGCAGGAACCATTGCTCTCTACAATGACTTAGGCTTACTCAGTGTGACTGATGCTATTTCTCTAGGGACTAGGACTACTTGTCCCAAAATGCCCAGGATTGATGGTCACATCTGGAAGACCATAGAGGCAGAAAAAGGAGAGGAGGATTTTTACCCCTCCAAAGTGTATTGAGAAAAACACGGAGTCATCCACAGAACTTACAGCCTGCATGATCCCAGAGGCCTTGCCTTTGACTGACAAAGTGAAACTAAATGCTGCCATGACTGTAAACAACATAGCTAAAGGATTTGTATCACAAATAATCATAAACACTGCCAAATTTCAGCATCAATCCTTGCCAAATGGAGTCTCCTGGGCCTTGCCACAGTAGAGACCCATCACTGAAGCCCTCAAACACTGTTTCTTACAGATGCTGCATGGCCAACACTTACAATGTACATAAGCTCGTTCACGGAACCAGTACCCAAACACTGAGGAAAATTGAAAATACTAATATTGAAATTGATATCATGGGTTTTGAAAAATGCACTTTTTCACCCAGATTGGTACATAAAGTCAATAAAATAACTGGAAGTGGCTAACCATATTTTTCTTTGGGTGCATTGGGAGTTTAGTCCTTTGTAAAATTATAATTAAAGGTAGAATTGTTTATAAAAATAAAATAAGACTTTAAGGACGATTAATTTGAACATATATATATATATCTTCATCAGACAAACAAGTATAGAGATGGCAATAATATTTTGAGATGTTAATTATTGTTTTATGAAATAAAGCTGATATATCACACTTTAATTAACTCAAGGTTTTAAATTAATATAGTTAAATAATGTATTAAATACTATGTATATATACATACCTTGAAAATAAAATAATTTCTCTTATCTTTTATAAAATATTTTATGTAAGCAGTTACAAAAGTGTATTTAAAAGAATAGTGTTTACACAAAGAATTTCTTAGTTAGGATGGCTATAATTCACCAAGTGTAAATAGCAAAATTAAAATGATAAACTGAGAAACATGTTAGCAAATATATCTGGAATATTCTGGCATTTTAGTGTCAAGATACTAATGCTGTGTTCATTTATAACAGAGTGCACCGATGAGATTGTGTTGCAAGTTATAAGGTCAGAGAGTTTATTATATAAATCAATCACCCAATCAAGAAGTATCGAGTTCCAAAAAGAAAGAAAGCAAGCACATAAAAGATGACCTTTCAGTAAATTTTGCAATTATTCTAAGATGACTATTTTTCATGGTCGTGAAACCTCCTGCCGTGAGTAATAAAGTATCATATACTTTAGCCTGAGTTATTCTTAGAGGCTCAAAAGATGACCTACAATCAGATGGATATATTGATTAAATCTGAACAGGACCGGACTACTCTGTATAAAGAGAAAACACCTGAGAGGACAGACCTCCAAGGAAACAAGCAGTCTTATGTATCCAGGATATGGGTAGAGGAAGGTTTGAGACATGAGCTAAGGTTTAAAAGTGACGTGTTAGATCTCCAAGGTGTTGTTAATGTGTCTCTAAAGAGGCATCAGAAAGACCACAGGGTGTGTGTGTGTGTATGTGAAGATCACAGAAACAAGTGATTTTTTGATAATGCATACTGAAAATCATTCTGTAAGTAATGTGTAATTCTCAAAGATAATTTAAACAGAATCATAACAGAGAAATAGGTGTAAGAGAAAATGAAAGAAAACTATTTTCTTTTTTGGATCAAAGATTACATTTGTAATGAAACAGTTAGGGATGGCTCTTTCACTCATATATATATATACAATAACAAAATTCTTACCACTCCCTTACCTAGTTCTTTTTCTTTTTTAACTTTTAATTGGTCATTTTATTTATTTACATTTTTAAACCTTATCCCACTTCCCAGATGCACCTCCACAAGCCCCATATTCCCTCCTCCCTACTTCTATGAGGGTGCTCCCCCACCTGCCCATCCACTCCTGCCTCAGTGCCCTAGCATTTCCGGACCCTGGGTCATTGAGCTTCCACAGGACCAAGGGGCTCCCCTCGCAGTAATGCCTGATAAGGCCATCCTCTGCTACATACCCAGCTAGAGCCATGGGTCCACTCCATGTGTACTCTTTGGTTGGTGGTTTAGTTCCTGCGAGCTTTGGGGAAATCTGGTTGGTTTATATTGTTGTTCTTCCTATGAGGTTGCAAACTCCTTCAGGTCCTGCAGTCCTTCCCCTAACTCCTTGTTTTGAGTCCCTGGGCTCAGTCAGATGTTTGGCTGATGTTTGGCTGTATACATCTGTATCTGTTTTGGTCAGGCTTTCAGGAGGCAGCTCCTGTCTGTAAACACTTGTTCGCATCAGCAATAGTGTCTGGGTTGGGTATCTGCAGATGGGATGGATTCCTAGGTGGGGCAGTCGCTGATGGCCTTTCCTTCAGTCTCTGCTCCACTCTTTATTAAGAAAACCATTTTTCAAAGGTGAAGAAACTTGGAGACATGTTCTTCACCAAAAAGTTTATAAATTTTGAACATCATTTTTACAATTCATATTTCTTTGCTTTAAATATTGATGTGACTAATCTTATTTTTGTTCTCATTCAATCTCTCTCACTTTGTGTGTGTGTGTGTGTCTGTGTGTCTGTGCATGCATGTGAGTGTTAATGTATGTTGTGCTAAGAGATGAAAGTCATTATTTCTGATGATTTAATAAATCATAATTTGAACAAACACACAAAAATTAAATCCTTGAAGAATAAAACAAAGTTTTAGTAAAACAAAAACTACATTCTATCTTCTCACAAATGAATGTTTTTAATCTTGAAGAAAGTAAATCTAAATCTCAGTAGGTTTCTAGTAGAACAAATATCTACTAAAAATACTCTTCCAATTGACACACACAAAAAAAAATGCATGCAAAGCCTAAAACCTAGATGGAGGACAAATAACTTCTAAAACAAAGCATAAAATTATCCCAAAAATTATTCTAGCATTTAATATTAGTTATTAATTTTTAGAAAATTTGTAAATATGACTCATTGTGGTTCTTATAGTTAAGTCTCCCTGAATTATGATAATTTTCCAATTCCATATTTGTTGATATATTGTATATTTGCTACTGTGACATGAATAAGCTGAGAACTTAATTCCGGTAAGGAGCAAGAGCAATGGGTGATTTTAACTGCAAGCTTGTCTTTCAGACCCAGAATTCTGGACATTTCTTAAGAGTGAAAAAATTAAGTTATGGAGATACTCAACATGATTATACAACAGGATTGTGTTTAGATTATTTTTAACCAATAGTAAGGTAAATTAAGGTTAGTTAGACAGTCTTGAGGTTAAGTATTTTTATTGAGGAGGTATAAGGTATTAAATGCATAATATTTCTTCTAATACTGGAGGTTTTCTTTATTTACATTTCAAATGTTATCCCCTTTCCAAGTTTCCTCTCTGGAATCATCCTTTCCCATCCCCCCTCCCACTGCTTCTATGAGGGTGCTCCCCCATATTTTCAACTTGTGATGGAGATTTGGAGAAAAATTTACCCTGAAAGTGGAGACAACTTCATTTTTATTTATTTTCTCAGGTATAAATTATAATTCAAGTTCAGTTCTCAAATTGTGATTAGCTTCAAACAAATAAATGAAAAATAAAAACTGGTGTTTTAAATACCAGTAAAAGTGAATAGGTCTAATCAAAAGCATAGATCTGAGCATGACGGCATAGACCTATCATACCATCTTTTGTACTGAAACACAAAAGCAAAATGAATCTGTGCAGTAATTGACCCATAATCTCTTCAGAGTCATGGAAGGCTTGAGGCAAAGCTCAGGAACTCTTTCAAATGTTCACACTGTCCCATAGTCTTTTTCCTTAAAGACACACGTAACATTTCCCAGTTGGGTTGTAAAGAAGAAAATGAATGATTTTTCAATGTTTATTAGACAAGTGCTTTGAACTGATATGAGCTTTTGAAACACAGTATACTGTGGTGGTTTACTGATCAAATTAGGGCCTAAGGAAGAAAACGGGTGAATGGAGATTCATGAACATCATGATCCTCTGAACTTGCTTTTTGATTAGATTCTTAGTTCTGAAATACACAATTCTCTATGTTGTGAGTTTCCCTCTGTAATTGAACATCACTACCATGAGTGATACTGTCTTCTATGCAATGAGAACTATTATGGTAGGGAAGAGCATATGGAACTCAAAAAATAGCACATATCACTAAAAATGGTAAAACTCCATCTCTACAGGGATTTCAAAAATACACGTTTTTGATATGTATGGGAAAGACCATAGGAGTGATATTTTCTACCATTTCAACCTGTTTCTCTATAGCCTAAGCAGAAGATGGATCATACAGAACACATGAAACTCAAGAAGGACGAACAAAATGCGGATGCTTCACTCCTTCTTTAAAAGGGGAACAAGTATATCCTTGGCAGGGAAGAGAGAGGCAAAGATTAGAACAGAGACAGAAGGAACACCCATTCAGAGTCTGCCGCACATGTGGCCCACACATATACAGCCACCAAACTAGATAAGATGGATGAAGCAAAGAAGTGCAGGCTGACAGGAACCGGATCTAGATCTCTCCTGAGAGACACAGCTAGAATATGGCAAATATATATGCAAATGCCAGCAGCAAACCACTGAACTGAGAACTGGACCCCTGTTGAAAGAATCAGAGAAAGGACTTAAAGAGCTTGAAGGGGCTTGAAACCCCATATTAACAACAATGCCAAGCAACCAGAGCTTTCAGGGACTAAGCCACTACCCAAAGACTATACATGGACTGACCCTGGGCTCCAACCTCATAGGTAGCAATGAACAGCCTAGTAAGAGCACCAATGGAAGGGGAAGCCCTTGGTCCTGCCAAGACTGAACCCCCAGTGAATGTGATTGTTGGGGGGAGGGCGGTAATAGGGGGAGGATGGGGAGGGGAACACCCATGTAGAAAGGGAGGGGGGGGATGTTGGATTGGAAACTGGGAAAGGGAATAGCAATTGAAATGTAAATAAGAAATACCCAATTTAATAAAGATGGAGAAAAAAAAATATGACAATTTCTCAAAAGGTGTATTATAATGAGTTAATTTGCAACTTCTGTATAAGACATGTTTTTGTTGTGTGGAGAACTCAATACAACTCTTGATACCTAGTATGAAGTTAGTGTTATCTGAAAATTTTTAACTTAAATTTTATAAAGACTATCAAAATTAACAGTGTTACTGCAAAACGTATCTATTTTACTGCCCTAGGGTTATGAAAATTCACTATCCCTACCACAATTTAGTCAAAAATATCTGTTTTGTGTTTCCTTTCCAAAATTCAGCTTGCCAATAAAATTGAATACTTGATGGATTTGAAGTAGCAACTAGTTATGGAATATTTATAAGACAAATGAATGCTGCATATTCTAGGACCTACTAAATCTGACAAATTCATGTGTTTCCATTGTCAGAAGTGCATTTAAATATTCTTTATAAAAATAAGCATAGGTTCCTGTACCTGGACTTTAAGACTAGAACACTCAAACACAGGATGTGCTATTTTCTCAATGCACAATTCTAGCTCCGCATTTTCCATTAATTTAACTTCTATACACTTTCTTAATTATTCGGAATGCTAACATTCTAAATGGTGGATGAACTACCATGCAATTTGTCCACCTCTGTTACAACACAACTCAGCAGCCTTAGAGGCAAGGAACTGTTAGTGGGTTATGGAGTCCATTTGTAGCTTTCGTGAGTTGCTGCACAGATTTCATGGATCAGTGTAAAGCTGCACCACTGGGGATTAGTGCTTTCTCTACTTGAGAAATATGGCTTATCTTTTGACAGAGTAAGGAAAAATGTATTGTAAGAATCATGAGTTTGATTATGGTTGAGAAAAGAATCTGAGTAGAGTATTTAAACAAACAAATACTCTGTTGTATACCCAGATGCAAACATCAAATAATGGTGATCCATCAAATACAATCCATACATGGTGATTCAGGCAGCCCCACAGAGCAAGTACTCATACATAAACAAGTTACTGACGAAGAATGTTAACATTTGATTTTTTTCTGTTTTAACACTTTCTCTCAGCAGCCTCGCACTTCAGCTCAGTCATAGATAATTATTCACGTTAAATGATGCTATCCAAAAGAACACAAGAAGAAATGGGGATAGAAAAGGAAATAGCTGTGAATGTATCCTTCTCAGGAAATAAAATAATAAAGGTATTTGACCTGAGTGAAAGAGTTACTAACATGATCTCAGCAGGAGACTATTGAAATAATCAGGTGGAAGAAAGGTTGACCCATTTCATGATTCTCAACTCTAAATATGGGGACCAAATTGTCCACATTAGCAAAAATGAAAACTACAGTAGTCTCAATCATATTGTGTTCCATTCAGCAATGCATTATGAGTAATATCCATAGATATGTGAATAACCATTCTGGAAACAATAAGAACTAACCATACCCTATTCAAATCACATACTGCACATACTTGAATCATACAATGCTTTGTTTTTTATTTTTTTTCCAGTCATGGTGCTAAATAAGAATTACTTCTCAAAACTGAATACATTTTACCACCATTGCAATGCAAAAAAAATCTTACTACATCATGGAAGTTGGTGATCTCAATACTATCTCCAGAATCAAGAAATAAATGACATAGTATATCACACCTAGAAAATAAAATACTGCATCATTCTGATGCTAGTCATGTCTACTACAGTGATAACAAAGACATGATAGCTAAAATATATACCACAGGAAATATATCACTGATATATTAGCCAAAAGGAAGGATAAATAGCAAATTTTCTTATTTTCTTTTCTCTTCACCTGCCCACAAATTGTTCTTCCTGTGCCCACAATTTTACAGTTTTCAAAACAAGGTTGTTTTAGTTCTGAAAGGATTTTCCACAATTAGATTGTTTTTCTTAGGTGGAATGTATAATGTTACTTCTCCTCGTTAGACACTTCATTCCAGCAAACCAAAAGTAAAGTGATGGGGAAATAGTAGTTCTGGTTAGGTTCACCACTCAGCTCTCAGAGAATATTTTGTATGTATAATATGGAGTAGGGAATATGTCTGCATTTCAAGAGAACCACTAGGCTTCTATTCAACACTCTAATAGCCATATAATGACAATAAATTGAAAACCATGAAGCAAAATCCAGTCTACATTGCTATTGGCCAATACTATCTTGAAATTTACAAATGTACAGCCCAACAAGTAAGGTAACCTCATGTTCTTAAAGGTAAAGAGAGTTTGCCATGGACGGTGGAAGAATGCAATTATATACGGCAGCATGACACGTTACAGAAATCAAAGACATGGCTAAAACATTCCCCTATGTTGTTGTGACTGTATTTGCACACAGAGTTCCTCAGTCTTCCACTTTCTCATTCATTTATTATACTGGCCAGTAATTATACTATGTTTTAGTCATTGAACAACAGAATATCAAAGAAGTACAGGAATCAACCAGGAGAAGAATGAAAACCACCCAAAGTATTAAAAATTATTCTGTATCATCTTTTGAAATAATAGCATGGATTAATTGCACAGAGCAGAATAATATTGTGGGAGGCAGAGATGTGGCTTTGCTAATAGGTATATCGCTGGTGGTGTAAGACCAAGAATGTTGTAAGACCAAGAATAGTATAGGAAATATATGTGGTTACTGACTGAAGAAGTGTAAACTCTAAAGATTTTGAAATGCATTATCATTATGAGATGGAAATTATATATTATAGAGTACACCTTCTTAGGTTTTTCTTGATATGATAGGTCCCAAGAGAGATTCTAGTAAAGACCTGGAAGGCAGAAGTAAAGTGATAGCCATTTGCTTGCTGAAACACATGCTGTGCGTATGTTAATTAAATTTGAGTACAATCATGCAAGAAAGGCACTCTTTATTTCATGTCTTTCTTTTGCTAGAACACTTTTCATGGGTTAGTTGTTTGTGGTTACCACCAAGACAAATATGCCCAGCCAGTGCAGAACACTCATGCTAGCAACATTCTGCTACCCAACATACACATGAGCTTTAATCCATCCTCAAATGTGTAGCTTGTGTGTTTGCAGAGCGCGCTGCTTTCCCTGTACTTCTTCATTCCTTTTTTCTTTAAGAGTTGCCTACCCCACACTTCATGCTCCAGCATCAGAGGAGAATACAATAGCATCAACAAGACTAAATAAATAGCTGCTAAAGTTGTAAAGGATTTCACTCCTGTGGAACAAATAATTACATATTATTATTTTGAAACTGATTGAACTTTGATTGATATACACAATAATTTAGAAAGCTAATGTTAGGAATTTCCAAGTTACCAATCTCATTTATGTTTTATGCCATTGAAAATATGGTACACAAATGTTCACTTTATCAAGCTCTAATAGTTAACTGTCTAGCAAACTAGACGGGTAAAATATCAGATAGGTAAATCAGAGAAAAGCAGACATACTGACTCCTTGGCTAATGAGTTCTTAAAGGTCCCTCTTGGATTTGATGCAATCAACATTAGTGTTCTTGTCACTTTCCATTACTATTGACCTATTGACTTTCTGAATATCATTGTCTTCAACTTATAAGGTCATCAGACGGCAGGAGGTTTTGTATAATGTTGCTATTTGGAAGTATGTGGGTCAGTTGATCATACAATGTGTTTTATTTTAAGGTTAATTCATAAAGCCCAAAATGAATATATCTATATCTATATCTATCTATCTATCTATCTATCTATCTATCTATCTATCTATCTATCTATCTATCTATATATATATATAATATATTTCTTAAAAAGAAAAATGTAAATTAGATGATGTTGCAACTCAAATATATCTACAGGCAGGAAGTAAGGAGGCATGTTTTTCATGCCCAGATTTTATCCTTTATTTTTTTATTCTAACTGGAACCCCAACCTATGGAAAAGTGACAACTCTCAAGGAAGATTTTCTCTTCAGTTAAATCTCTCTGGAAACACCTTTCAGAAGAGCCCAGAGATGTACTTAAAATATAGCAAGCTGACAAAAAGAATAAACATCATACACACTGAAATTAATGAACATCCAGAGACAGAAAAATCCAAAGTCTCAATACTTAAATCCAACAGACTCATCCACTTATAATGAAGTAATGATTAATTATTGAAATTAATGCAGATTGTTTGTCCACAGGTAAAATTTTAAGCAGTATGTATGACTTATGATACTTGAGACTCTAAAAGATCTTTTATTCAAACAAGAATTATTTTCTATGTCTCAAATATATATTCTGTGGTGTCATGTACATTTGAAAATCATGGAACTCAAACGTTTGAGGGGGACACTCTCAATGCAAAGCACTGATGAAGAGAGAAAGAAGGGAAGAGACAGTGTATGGAAAAAGAATGGAATCAGGCACATCTTGATGATTATTCTGTTAGTATATGAAGTGTTGTAGGCAATTAAAGAATGATAACAATACCATGTCTCTAGTGATGGAGAAAAGAATTTGGGAGGTGATAGAAAAAAATACAGGGACATAATGAATTCTACAAGTTCATATGAGATACAACAATAATTTAAATTAACAGAGCACAGCAGAGCATGGTGTATTTTTAAACCACAATTAAGTAGGTTAAGAGATGTGTTAACACTGGAGAGAACTATGTGCTCTTTTAGGGGTTCCAGGCTTTATTCTCAGCACGCATATTGAATGGCTCACCACTAACATGTAGTTCAATTTTTATGAGATCCCAACACCCTCTTCTGGCCTCTTAATTGGCATATGTATGGTCCTAATACATAATTAAGGCTTTTAGACACATAAAATATGTCTATTTAAAATGTCTTTAATAAAGCATATAATTTTGAAGCTCAAAGAATGCATTGAATACACACACATCATGTATATAATATATATAGTGTATTAAATATAACATATGTAAATGAATAATGGTGACTGGTTTATGATTAAGGTCCTTGGAAAGCTTTTAGACTGCAGAAATCTTGATATACATTTGTTCATGCACAGCAAGCATTATTTGTATAATATGAAATCACAGTAAAATCTTATGAACATGAAAGGTTCATAGAATAGTTTGTGGTTTTTAGATAAGACTGAATTTTGTCTTATAATAGTGGAACAAACACAAGTGCATGTTATGTTCCCTTGAGATTGGGTTTGATGAAGTGAAGAAATACTGAAAGATGTGTTGGGAAAATTATGAATATGCAAAGAGAAAGATTCAAACTCAGGAGACTGTGAATCAACTACTTTATTTTAATTTTATCTTTCATAGTTTTCATTAGACATATTGCTTTACTTACATTTCAAATGTTATTCCCTTTCCCGGTTTCCTGTACCCTTCCCCTCCACCATATGGGTGTTCCCTGCATCCACCCCCTTTAACCCCCCGACATTCTCCTGCTCTGGGGATCCAACTTTGGCAGGACCAAGGTCTTCCCCTTCCACTGGTGCCCCAACAAGGCTATTCTCTGTTACATATGCAGTTGGAGCCCTGGGTCAGTCCATGTATAGACTTTCGGTAGTGGTTTAGTCCCTGGAAGCTCTGGTTTGTTGGCATTGTTGTTCTTATGGGGTTGCAAGTTCCTTCAGCATTTTCAATCCTTCCTCTAATTCCCCCCAAGGGGGTCCTGTTCTCAGTTCAGTGGTTTGTTGCTAGCATTGATCTCTGTATTGGGCATGCACTGGATGTGTCTCTCGTGAGAGATCTATATCCGGTTCCTTTCAGCATACAGTTTTTGGCTTCATCAATTTTATCTAATTTTGGTGGAGATTATATATATATATATATATATATATATATATATATATATATATATATATATATATGCCACAGAGGCAACCTGTGGGGCAGATTCTGACTGGCTGTTCCTTCAGTCGCTGCTCTAAACTTTGCTTCCATATCCCCTCCTATGGATTTTTTTTTTTTTTACCTTTTAAGAATGAACAGGAGCATCCACATTTTGGTCATCCTTCTTCTTCAGCTTCCTGTGGTCTGTGGATTGCATCATGGGTAATTCTAAATGCTTTTTAAGCAACCAAGCAACCAACATATCTGAAGGATTTGGGAATTTCAAGTAAACAACCCCATAGACATTCTTTCAACATGATATAAAACTAATGGGAAGAGTCTTTATAAAAATCTTATTTCAAGAAATTTCCCAGAGAATAAACTATTAAATCAAAAATTAGAGAGCTAATATAAGAATTGCTATACATATTCTTTCAAGATTATGGTCAAAATTGGGGGAAAGGGTAGCTGTAATTAAAGTACCTTTTTTAATTATTCCCCAGGACACAGTTAATTTAGTTTATCAAAAGAAAAACATTAAATATGATTGAATCTTAAAGGGCAAGTGTTGTCTGCCTAAAGGATTGATTGTTTATGAAAGCTAAAAGAACACATAGTGTTCAACTACTCAGGAGAGAGAGGTGCCCTTCTAATTAAAGATTTCTGTTATACCTAATGCCTGATTAATTGGTATATCTAAGGAATGGGATTATCTAGACTTGGGAATTGTTTCTACTATAGATGTATTTTACTGGAACCGAGAGATATCTATTTGTGGTAATTTGAATGAGAGTGTCCAGCGTGGACACATAGATATGAATGCTTAGTCACCAGGACATGACTTTATTTGAAAGCAGTATTCTGAAAGGAGGTGTGGCTCTTTTGGAGGAAGCATTTCACTATGAATAAGCTTTGAGGTTCCTGAAGCTCATTCCAAGCCATCTTCTTGATGTCTGAGGATACAGATGTAGAACTCTCCACTATTGCTCAACACTCAGTCTGCCTGCATGTCACCGTGCTCCTTGCTATGATGATGAACTAAACCTCTGAAAATGTAAGCAAGCTCCAGTTAAATGTTTTCTTTCTTAATAGTTTTCATGGTCATGGTGTTTCTTAAGAGTAATAGAAGACTGACTCAAACATATTTGGTCCCTGGAAGCTGGAAATTTCTGTGACAAACCCAATTGTGCTCATCGGTGGGATACAGACTTTGGAATAAGGAAAACAGTTGAACTCTTTAAGCAGGGCTTAATGGACCATAATATTAGAGCATGGGACACATGGCTTAGGGTAATTAGAACTAAAGAAATTTCAAATGGGAAAATATTAGTAAGTTTCCTACAGATTATGATTATGATATTTTGGCAAAGAATATGGATGACTTTTGCCCTTGTTCTAAAAGTTTGGCTGTGGCTAAATTAAAGAGTTTTAGATTAATGGCACTCCCAAAAGAGATTTTTAAGACATCCCATGTTGAAATTGTGGTTACTATTGGTTATTCTTACACAGATATATAATGAAAAGGAGCAAGTTGGTCAAAATAAATATAAAATGTACAAATTTGAGGAGAAAAGGAACACTGGGAAGTGTAATGGGACTAAGTATTCAGTGCTCAAAGAGATTTAAAAAAATTAAAGAAAATTCTGAAGCTAAATGGAAAAAATGAGTGGTGCCCTCAGGGCAAGCTCCTATTTATCTACATTTCTAAATTATAAAGGGAATTAAAGAAAGTTTTAAGCAATGAGGGAAAACATCACCATAAAGCTGAAAGTGATATAGTTGATAAAACAGTCTAACTTCCAGCACTATCAAGCAGCTGAACTTGACACTTTCATCCAAATGGTTCTGGCTTTGGAGTCAAGAATAAAGAAGTCCTGTAGAATCTCACTCTATGGGTAAGGAAAGCTATTGAGTCCACGAATATTTCAGGGGTGCCTCTGTGTGAAGGCCCAGAAAAGCTATCACGTAAAAATGTAAAAGTGAAGACCGAATTCAATTAGACCCCAAGATGCTGAAAATGCTAATGCCAAATGGGATACCTGCCAAAGAGAGCTGCCAACACCGTGTGGAACTAGCACAAGGGAAAGGTGTATGGTTCTCTCAACATATACGAAGATAGGCTGAGCTCTGAACAATGCTATGACATCATCCATGACAATAAAGGATTTGGGGGTTGTCTTTGTGAGGTTGGTTCTCATTTTTGTCCAATATTTCACCACGGTGGTCCCTTCCCTCCCTTTGCAATTGGAATGTATATTCTGTACCATTGTATGTTGAAAATATGAGATGTTTTTGTGATTTTTTTTTATTTCACAGGAGATTACCTTGTGTCTCAGAAAAGACTTTGGACTCTTAAACAGTGTTAAGACAGTAATATATTATAGAGACCTTTGAAGTTTGACTAAATATATTTTGTTTTCTGTTTTCTATGGCTACAAGCCTATGGTGGTCTGGGTGTAAAATGTGGTCGTTTGAGTAACAATGACCCTGATAGTGTCATAGAACACTTGATTACCAGGGAGTAACACTATTTGAAAGCATTAGATGTTGCCTTATTGGAGGATGTGTGTTATTATTAGAGAAGGAATTTGAGATTTCCAAAAGGCATTTTAGATCCCAGAGTCTCTTTCTTCCTGTTGCTTGCAAATAGATGTAGCTTTCTCAGCGGCTTCTTTAGCACCATGACTGCCTTCAGGCTGCCATGTTATCTACCATAATAACATGGACTAAATCTCTGAAACCATAAAACAATAAAATTTTAACTTTTTCTTTAGTAATTAAAAATTAAAAAATAATGTTGTTATAAGAGTTGCCATGGCCATGGTGTCTATTCACAGCAATAGAACTCTAAGCGATTCATTTTCAAAAAGTATGAAACACTATCAAAGTCTTTCAAAAAAGTTAGACATACCATGTTTATAATTCAAAAGCTATTTACTAAAGCTAACTCAATTTTTCACGTGTAATCAGATCCATTTACAATGTAAAGCCCCTGTGATATGATCTGTGCTAAAGTATTTCTTCAGAAAGAGAAACAAGCTAAGTGTATAAACAGATACCTAATTGAACTGTGAAATTTTACTCTTGTTATTGTGCTCAATTTACTTTGTTGAATTTTAATGTTAGGAGATTATGAACACACAGCCATAGGAAAATGCCCTGCATTACAAATGTATATGCAGAATATCATGAATGTTAATTATTGTATTCACACCAAACACTCTAGTCAGTGAGACATTTGACTTTTTGTATTTATAGCTATTTCTAATAAAAATGTGTTAATGAGCTACAGGTATTTACTGTGATCCTAAGCAGTAAAATACTTTTCTTGCCATTGGTTACTGTTCAGTTCATAAAAGAATGAAAAGGAAAGATCTATAAACCCTTCCTTGTTAACATCTCAAGGACACTTGCACTTATCTGTCAATAGAAAATGTAGACTATGGGCACAGAAGCTGCTCTGTGTATACTGCAAAGTATGATGAAGGACTTTTGCTTTTTGATATTGCAAATGTGAAAATTAAACTGCCAGGAAATGTATGGAACTTGAAGAATATGCATTCTACCTTTATTTGACAAGAGAAATTTGTCAAAGTCTCAATTGTACTTATTAACCACAAGGGCTCCTGAGAAACACATTTTATCTCTCTCTTTTAAAGTGACATTATGAACTTGGTTTCCTATTTAGCAATATATTCAAACACAAGACGATATACATTTCTTATTTACTAATTAAGATGCGATTCCAAAAATAATCTTGATTCATAACAGATTTTAATATTTTTAATTGTTGAATGCAAGGCTAGTCCAAGTGGTTGACAGTTTGGTCCTAATGATGCTTACTTAGTTCTAGACAATGAACAGTAGTCCACAGGGGATACGTATTGAAATACTGATTTTTTTATAGCTACCGCACAATAATTTGGTGGCAGAAATTGAATATGTAATGCAAAAATCTTCAGATTTTGATTAGATAAAAGGTTCTTATAGTTCGAAATGTGCAGTTTTGTTTTGTAACTTCACACTTAATATTTCATGAACACATTTCCACCATTTTCTGTCTTTTAGGCAACCGCAATTTTCTGTCTTTTAGGCAATGCTTTAAGAAAGTACTATCTAAATGAAGAATACATACCAAATCGTACAGGACTAACAGAGTTATTCCTTTTGTAATGTGCATCTTTTTTATCTCAAAGTAGAAGATTCATTGATGAGTACAGGAAATTATTACTTGTTACATAGGTAGATAGATTAACTACATGACATAAATAGAGATAAAGCTTAAATGATGAATGAGAGAGCAACATGAGAGAGACCAACATATCACGAGAAAATGATACTTAACTGGAAATTGTTCCTGAGGCTTCAACCTCGTTAACAATATATATTTGCAATAGCATCGCCTCTACACTTTCTTCTGCTGCAGTGGCTAGAACTGCCCCAGATTTAAGGATAAATACTTTCTCTTCAACACGAGATTACTTCATCAAATTCAATTGAAGAAATATGTGTACAGAATACAGTTATCCTGATGAATTTATTTCTAGGTACTGGTTTTGACTTAGTCTCTTAAAGGGAAAATCTGTTATGCTTTACTTAGTATGTGCTGCAGAACACAGGCAAGCACAGCACAAAGAGGCAGAGGTGGAAGGATATACTTCCTGCCTTCCCCTCCCATGAACAGAAGACAACTTCTACTTTTCGCTGTCTCAATGCCCAGACCGTCCTAGATTGGTCCTGTATTGGATAAGTCATCTCTTACTTTTAGTTTGATGAATAAGATTTTTCCAACTGTTCTAATCTCCACACACAGTATATATGTAAATACAAAATGGCTATAGATTTCAGATGTGTCATAAAATGTTTTTAATATTTATGTATTTTTAAAAAGTATTTATTGAGTTTGTTGACTATATTGTGTTGAAAGACACTATTTGCATTTTACAAAACATCATTTTGTTAGTAGTTTGGTGCTTTGCTCAGAATAGCACACTTTCACTCAATAAACCAAATTTAAATCACTTTATTTCATATCACAAAGCTGAAAAATCTACTTTCTTATAGCATCATTTCCCCCATGCCCCCCCATAAAAACTCCACAATTTTTAAAATTTCCCTGTCCCCCAGGCACTTTCCTTTTTTTTTTTTTTTTCAATTCTTTCTTGCTTAAGACACCTGTCAGTTTATTTAACAGTTTTTATTGTCAGTTTAACAGAAAAGCCCTTAGGCTGTAGCTTGACAAAAAGACACAGGGGTATTGACATCCAGGTAGGCTCCAGCTGTCCCCATCTCCCCTGTCCTCTTGTTCACAACAAAGGATTGCTGAAGTGTTTGCTCTAATGGTGCTTTAACATTTATTTAAGTTTCATTTAGTGTCAAATCTTTAAACCATAGAAGATACAGGTCCTTCCTCCAAGGAGCTTCTATTCCAAGATATTCAAAGAAGGCAGATGTGCAAAGCAACTCTTTGAAATGATTTTCCCCCAAGTGTATGCCAATGTACATCGAAAGAAAATAGGCCTTGTTAAAGAAGAATTTATGATAAGCTGAACAGCTAATTGTCTCTCTGTCTCTTGCCATTTTAGGTTTGGAGACAGCCTTAAGCCTGCCACATAATTCATGATAAGCCATCAAAGCAGTTCCAATTTAACGACTTAACTTTATGATTCTTCATGTTTCTATAATTTGCCATGTAAATATTGATTTAGGGATAATATAAGATGTCTCAATTCAGTATAAGTCTACATGAATAAATGGTTGTTCCTTGAGAAGTTGAGAAGATTTTAATATTCTTGCTTTCAGAACTGGAGCACAAAGATCAGATAAATGTCCATCATTATTAAATTTGAAATTTACAAAGTAGAAGAGGTGTGCATGCTCAATGATAAATTATAATCTACTAGAGAAGTAATGGTAGCATACAGAAAATTGAACAAAAGAGCAGATTGACAAAGAGAGTTGTTTATTGTTATGGTTCTCATCTATTTATAACAGAATTATAAAAGGCTTCTAATAATAGCTTTCTAGATTGCTGAATATTAAGTTGCCAGAATAGTTAAAAATTTTGTCAGAGACATCCAGATTGTTGAATAACAGGGGAAGGTCTTGGGTAAACTTTAAGAGACCATATAAAAGTATGAGATGACACACAAACAAATATATTCAGAAAGCAAAATGTTTCCTCGGGGTAGAGAACACTTACAGAGTCTACAAATACACATTTAACTATTAATAATCACTCTCATGCTAAAATTGTTTTTCCAGGAAAGCAAACTGAATGATAATTGAAGAGAAGCAACACTCTTCTTTACAGAGAAACGGGGTGATGTGTAAGATTTGCATACCACATATGCCATCAGCAAAGAGTTAATCCAGCTCTTGAGGTGTGAAATATTCATAGACATGGCCCTGCTTTAGTGTGCCTTTATTTCCCAGTTAGCTCTCCAGGTTTGGATGATGATGTGAAAACCTGATGTGATTAGTGAAATGATTTTAAGCTGGTAGTTTTGATCCTCCATTGCTTCATTTTATTTCACTAGCAGTATAATTTCAATTATTTAAAAAGATGAAGTCTTCTAATAAGTTACACAAACCTAAATGTCCATAATGGTTTAGATCATATGCGGGCACATGTTTTTATTGGGAAACTTACTCAGCATTACCTCATGCGTTGTCTTACAGGGCTTGTTAAAAATTATTCCCACCAAGCAACATGTTTTTCCATCATGGACTTCCATTGAGCTCCAGCCTTTGCAGATCTCTGAGAGTTACCTGTCAAGGCCGATGTTGAGGTTGGTATTTTTCAGCTTACACACTGCACATAAAAGAAAATATTAGATCTCAAATTGGCATTATTTTAACCAGCAAGCCATTAATTGTTCATTTTCATGCTGTACCCATAAACATGATCAACTAAAATCACTGAATTAATATATCATAGGGTAATATATTGAGAGATTTTCACTTTTTTGGGAGAGGCTCTGTATCTCCATGATTAAATAATTACTTAATACATTACATGTCTCATTATGTGAACTCTCAGAACATGGAACCTTGACATAGTTGCATAAAGTTGTGGAGGATAATGCATCAACTAAAACAAACCAAACAAAAACAAAATAATTCATCAGATAACAACATTTAAGAATTTGAACTTTTACTTAGATAGAAGAAAGAAAAACTAATCCCCAATATTTTAGTAGTATAATTTTGTTCATAAATTAACTTAGTTTTAGAATTATAAAACTAGTTTGAGTTACTGAATTTCAGTTAGTAGTGAATTCACATTTTTCATCAAATGAAAATAACTATCTTTATGTTTGTGTAATTATGGAATCCTTTTAAGTGATTATTATCAAACCAATGCAAATCTTCAAAAGATTCATTGAACCACTCTACGTTTCGATACACAGAAGTAAAGTAACATTGAAATGTGAAATGCACAGTCAGGACTTACAATGATGAAGTCTTCAAAATCACTACGCACCTGATTCCAATACAATAGTTACAGAAATATTGATGGCAAATTCCCTAATGAAATCTCTGAGGAGAAATGGAAGACTGTCAAAAGAGGCTAGTGTCAACATGCCGGAAAATGATCATTGGAAAAAATTTGAAAGATGAAAATGCCTTTCTGAAAACATGTAGAGCTACTAAGTATTTTGAGCATTAATTCAAATGAAGTATTAAAGTTTACATAAAGTTTACATATGCTGTTTTCTTGCAGACTTTAACCCAGTTGATACTATTACATGATTATTCTTTGGACTCCTTCCAAGTCTTTACTGGAATCACTGTTAACTGAGACCCTCTTCTGCCTATCCCTTTAGTGAATAACCCAAATGATTTCCACACTTCATTCTTCAAGATGTCCCTAAAGAGATACATGGATAAAGAAAATGTGGTAACTTTACACATGGAATCCTACCCAGCCTTTGATAAAATGCAGGTAAATGGATAAAGCTATATTAAAAACAAAAAACATGCTTAGTGAGGTAATATACACATGTACACACACACACACACACACACACAACACACACACACACATATTCAATGACACTCAAAGAACATCTAAATTACCTAATTGAAATTGCTAAATAATTTCGTTATTCATTGTATGCCCTGATCGCTGAATCCCTCCAGGTCCTCTTTAAAACAACCCCTTTCCCATCTCCCTTTTCCTTCTCTGAGAGGGCTAAGCCCGCCCTGGATATTTCAATTCCTGGAGTATCAAGTCTCTACAGGACTAACTGCCAGCACATATGTAGCAAATGTACAACTCTTTGTATGCATCCCCCAAGAACTTGAGTCAGGTTTGTCCCTTAAGTTATTGCCTGTCTGTGGATCTGTTCTCCCAACAGACTACTCTGAAGGGTAGGCTGCATGCCTACAATAGATGGCAAAACTGGTTACAAACTTAATGGCATCTTTAGAGGTTCATTTTTACATAATGATCTGTAGGACTCCCCCCCCTTTTTTCCTTTTTTATTTTTTATTCTTTATTTTTATTTTTATTCTCTCTCTCTCCCCCCCCCGTCTCTCTCTCACCTTGCAGGTCCTTTGCATATACAGCATAGCTTCTGGATTTGTGTTTTTATGAGCTTCTTGAGTATGTGGACTAGTATCTCTTTGGTTTTTGTGACTTTTCTTTGTCTCTTTATTAATTCTGATTTTTGTTTTGTCCAATTCTGACTTTCCTAATGCTGTTGCCCTTTAATATAGTTCCTAAAGTTGGTAAACATAAAGTTATTTTTTTGCTACTTCATAAGTATAATTTTGTTTTTCTTATGCATCATAATGTAAAATATCCGTGTTTTCTGGTGGTCATAAGTGACCACTATGACAGAGTTTCTCTATGCCAAAGGGGTCACATTAAACAGGTTAAAAGTCACTACTTTAGAATCTTGTTTGCTTTTTAAATGGGTGATAAAAAGGCAGTTGATCTGGATAGAAAGGTAAGAAGGGGGAACTGGGAGGGGTAAAAGAAAAGGAAACTGTAACCAGGATATAGCATCTGAGAAAAAATATCTATTTTCAATAAAATGAAAATATAATACCATATAATTTACAAAGCAAGCATATTAAAGAAATACTGAAAAAATAAATTTTATTTAAGACATACACACTGTATTGTACCTTGTATATCTTAAATGGTTGTGAACCTTTTTTTTTTTTAAAGAAAAAGAGTCAAAATTCAACCCAAAATACAGACAGTATCTCGATTAGGACCAAAAAAAAAGGCAACTTTTTTCTTCACAATAATAAACCTATATTTTGTTATGCAATAAGCATTAAATAAAAAATTGGAATTGACAAAGTTTTAAATTATTAGGCAATCTTTAATACAGAGATCACATCCCCCAAAGAAAGGTAATGGAACTTATACTTATTAGGTTGCAAAATTCAAAGTATATCCAAAACATGACTAGTGACTTTTGATGTTGTGAAAGGAGGAGGCAGAGAATGGATTGAAGGAGCTGAAGGGGCTTGCATCCCCATAAGAACAACAATACCAATCAACCTGAGCTCCCATGGACTAAACCACTACGCAAAGACTATAATGGACTGACCCATGGCTCCGGATGCATATGTAGCAGAAGATGGCCTTATTGAACACCAATGGGAGGAGAATCTTTGGTACAAGCCAAGACTGAACCCCTCCAGTGTAGGAGAATGTCAGATGTGAAGTGGTGGTGGGGGGAGGGGAACCCCTGCATAAAGAAGGGAAGGAAGATGGGAAAGGGATTGTGGTGGGAAACCAGGAAAGGGATAATATTTGAAATGTAAATTAAAAGTATCCAATAAAAAATATAAAGGTAACAAAATAAACTAAATTTGTTTTTAAACTTCTTTAATATCTCAAAAGTAATAATTGTTTGGAAATATTTTATCATACATTATGTCTTATCACAGTTTCTCCTCCATCTCTTCTCCACTTCGGGCCATCCATCCCTTCATCCAACTCCCTGACTTCCTTCTCTCTTTAGAAAACAAACAGAGAAATTAAAAGAAAAAAAAACAGATTAAACCATACCAAACCAAATAAACAAAGAGAAAAAGACAAAACAGGAGAACCACCATACATAGAAACACACAGGAACACACACACAGCAGATAAAAATACAAAATCATAAACCATAATATATAGGGCAAAGACAAGTAAGACAAAAAAAAGAACAAACAAAACAATATATAATAATCTCCAAAAATGCCACAAATTTATTATGAAAAATGACTGTGTTCAAGGAAGGTAGATGTGGAGCTTCAACGTAAGTGTCTGAGATGACAGTCCTGGGGAAACTCAACTCTTAAGCTTACTGAGAAAGGATTCCTTATGAACTATCAAAGGGAATAACACTCGAAATGTATATAAGAAATATTCAAGTTAATAAAAAAAAGAACTATCAGAAGAAATAAACTAGATCGATGTCTCAGTGTGTAAGAACACTTACTGTTCTTCTAGATGACCCAAGATAGGTTTGCTAACCATTACAGTGCCTGTATCTCCAATTCCAATGCTTATCTCCTTTTCTACCCTTTGTGAGTACTTGATACTGTGTAGTATACACTTCTACAAATAAAAATAATCACAGAATTGAAAAATGTAAAAAGTAAGAGCATGAAAGGATTAAAATGTGCAGCAGAGGGTGGTAGATACCTAGTATATTATTGAAATTGAAAGAAGGAAGGCATTCAAAAGTCATCTTCAATCTCTAACCACAGTCATCAAACTCACCTAACATAGAAGCAGATTACCACGTAGTCCCGAAAAAGGAGTTCATCAATATCAAACCTGAATATAAAACTCAGAATCTTTGTGCCAGGTGTAGTCTATGTCCCTATCAACTATTGACCAAGGAGACACTGGTAACTATTTTGTTTTCTCTTGGTCACCCACTCGAGCTAAATGATAAGGTCATTTGCTTAAAAAAAAACCAAAAAACCAAAAAAGCACAATTGGACAAATCAAGCTAAAACATAGTTGAAAATCTCTCCCCTACTAGTTAGCATTCAATGACAGATGTCTCATGTGGGCTACTGATGAAAAAAGCCATCATTGTGTTAAAATAGCAATAGGCAATGCATATTAAAATAAAGAACTTCCAGGATAATAATGCCCTCTGGTATAGCAGTCACATATCTGTTTGAGGATTTATCTGATTGGATTTGCTGTGTACTCTGTGGGAAGCAATAGATACCTAGTTTTATTAACCTAATCAAAAGAATATGGCTATAGAGGTCAATGCCATAGATGAAAACCTATGACTTTATTCTTTTGATAAATTGAGGTGTAGACTCACTGCAAACCACTTTCTATGTACTTATGTATTTATTCATTGACTTAAGTTTCTTTCAAAAGTGTTCAGAAAACTTTCTTAAAAAGGAGGATGGCTAGTGAAGAAATTCGTATCTTGTCAAATGGTCAATCTTAAGTGACAATTGAGTCGAATTCAACAACTGCATCGCTGCTTCCTAAACCAGGGAATACAGTGTAACTGAGCATGGTGATCTTGTGAGAACCAGAGGACAGGAGGATACCTGTGAAATGCTTTCCTCTGGATATAGGGAGAATATTGAAATAAGCACCCTGCTGTTGTGGCTACTTGCACAAATATGAAAGTAGGAAGAGGTCTACATGGGAAGAAATAACTCAATAGAAGTGAGAAGTGGATGTCAGAGAAAAGATATGGAAAATAAATATGTGTACAATAATATGTGTGCGTGTTTATGAAAATGTTAGAAAAATGAAAAATATAGTATATCACTGGAAAAATAATGGCATTTTTACTGTTAAAAGTAATAACAGTTTGCCTTTCGATTTTCTGAAGTCCAAAGTGGCTGTGCAAATTTGTATTCCCACCAGCAGTAGAGGAGTATTCCCCTTGCTCCAGTTCCTTACCAACATACACTATCACTTGGGTTTTTTATCTTAGACATTCTGACAGTACAAGATGGAATCTCAAAGTCATTTTGATTTGTGTTCCCCCTGAATGGCTAAGGATGTCGAACATTTTTAAGTGCTTTTTAGCTATTTAAGATTCCTCTGTTGAGAATTTTGTTTAACCCCATATTTTTATTGGATTCTTTACTTGTTGATGTCTAGTCTCTTTAGTCTTTTATATATTTTAGCTCTTTGTCAGATGTGGAAACCTAGGATAATGAAAACTCTATGGCCTCTGTGAGGGTAACCCTAACAAAAACTCCTAGAAATGGTAGGCACGGGAGCATCTGAGGCATCCTTCTTTGTTAGCCAGGTTAGACCTCAAGTGGAAGTCACAGAACCTTTGACTTACAGTTAGTCCTGCCTAAAGTGTTCTGGGACCAGAGGCAAGCAGAATTGTCATCAAAACGGTCAAAGAGACTTTAACTAGCAACTGATGGGAGCAGGGACTGTGTCCTATAGTCAAACATCAAGCAAAGACTGAGGAGGCCCGTGGAAGAGCGGGAGAAAGGATCAAAGGAAACAAGAGATCAGGAACACACCATGAGCACTAGGCCCACAGAGTGAACTGACCAGCACCCATGGGAACTCAAAGAGATCAGGGAAATTGTTGCAGCCTGACCTAGGTCCACTACATAAATATAACGGCTGATTAGCTTGGTGTTCTTATAGGAATCTTAAGAGTGTGAGCAGACTCTGTCCCTCACTCTTTTGCTTACTTGTGGGATCCTTTTCCTCCTACTGAATTCCCTTGTTCTGCCTTGATTTGATGCTATGTGCCTGGTATTGGAGCTTATTCTTTACTGTTTGGTTGTTTCTTGGAGGCCTCCTTTCTTCTAAAGGGAGGCAAAGTAGGGCTGGTGTGGGGGTGGACATGGATGAGGGGGAAGGAGAGACTGAAGCAGAGCAGAAGGGAAACTGTGATCAGGATATAATACATAAGAAAGGAATAAACAAGCAAATTTAACAGCAAATAACCAAATTAAACAAAAGTAAAAACAGGTTACAGTACAACATTTCCAACTAAAGTAGATATTCTCAAAGTAGCAAAGACAAAAGTAACTAGCGTTAAGGAGTAAAAATCAGAAAAGAAATGAATCAAAATGTAAAAAAATAAATGAAATCTAAAATAACCCTGACATGTTGTTAGATAAGTAAAAATATTAAAAATTGGTAATTCCAATGAACAATAAATTAAAAACTGACCAAAGGTGATTAACTTATCTTAATTATCCTCATACAATTTTCAAATTTAATAACAAATACTAGGTCTTTGGCAACTTTAAAGTGTTCAAACTGCTTACAAGAGTAAAATAAATAACTAGACATCTTCCGAACATCATGCTTCTTGTATCTGTTTGTTTGCTTGCTTGAGTGGAAGACTGATCCTATTTTATGAAACCAAAACAGAAAAGACTATGATGCTTACCATCGTATTTATCAACAGGAAGGATTTTTTACAGAGAAAAAAGGATGATAGTCATTTTCAAGTGGACAGACTGAATGATTGTATGGTACAATTTATGACCAAAAAGCATCTGCCACTCAGTAAATTCATGAGAATCTATTGTCAATGGCAGTTTACCAATGAGGCAGATCAGATTCACAATTGATGAGCAGCCCATCAATGAAACAAGAGCATTACCATGGATAAAGAATGGAGAACACTGATATGGTATGCTATGCACAGTATTTTATACACACACACACACACACACACACACACACACAAACACACACACACAGAGAGAGAGAGAGAGAGAGAGAGAGAGATACAGAGCGAGACAGAGAGAGACAGAGAGAAAGATGATATAACAAAAGAATTGTTCCTACTTATTGTCTCCCCATTCTTTTAATTTATGTATATATCTAATCTATATCTATATGTATATCTATATGTGTATATATATATATATATCTTTTCATGATTCCTTTCATTCTTTGAACAGATTTCCCATTTTAATAAAATTAACCAATTGTGCACATTGATGAATATCAAATTAAAATCAGGTAATTAATAAATCGGCTTCATGAAGAAAGTTTTTCTTTCATGTTCATCACTTTCAGATTTCACATAATCAAACAGAGATACCTTTTCTTTCTGTGCAGCAAATTTTGTACAGTAGTCAAGCAGAGATTTGACCTTTTATTTGAAAGGAAGATTTTTTCATACCGAAACCACTAGATTTAAACCATATTCCCTCATACTCCACATTCTGCATTTATTAAGGTCACTTCTCCTACCTTTTGGAAGTTTGTGATTGAGTCTAAAGAATAGAGGCTGCCTCTTACTCACTCTGATAACCATGATGTCATAAATATATAAAAAAACATGTTAAGTTCTACATGATGTTCAGTTAGCCTGTCCCTTTCAAATACTATTAGTGTACAGCACAGGAGAATTGACCCATGTCAGAGCGAAACAAGATCTGAATTAATATTCTCATCCACTGCACATGAATTCTAACATTCTGATTTTTCTTTTTGATTGGGATTAAATACATATGTTTTTCTTCAGTCAGTAACCATAAACCATATATATATAAGATTTGTCATGTTTTAGCAAGGATATAATCAGTGCCAGTCAGTGTGAGTCACTTAAGACTACCCCTGAATAAAATCTGCAGTAATTCAATTAAAGAAAGGCACTTGTTAAGGGTTGGTCTATTGCTATATTTTGTAAAGCTAAATTCTATACCCAAGATCTAGGCCTATGAATGACTTCTCATGTTCATTGTTCTTTGATTTAAAACTATGGGATAAATAAAATTGACTACACCCAATTATCATAGGAATCAGAAAGATTTGAGTGACTTGCATGGAGGAGGAAAAGCAAGGGGAGAAGAAGGTGAATGGAGAAGAAGCTGCTGTGAGTTAGGTGAGTTCAAAAGAACATGGTTCTGAAGACTGGCCAATTGGAATTAAGAGCAGCCTAGATGAAGCATAGTAAGTAATAACTCAGGATTATTAACAGAAAAGTAGATTCTAGTAGCATAGAGGATAGGCAGCTGCCCAGCTCTAGGGCTGTAGGCATACTGTAAATGTAACAGTCATGTATGTGTTTTATCTGGGAACTGAATGGTCAAAGGCAAGGTAGAAACCTCAAGTTAGGCTTCAACATTTCTATAACAACCATTCATCCATGTAACCATCTTGAATCCATCATGGCAGCATTAATATCTCCCACCCCTAGTCACATACTCATATACAGTAAGATAAAACTTTGTTTTGATTTACATATATTATTAGCTTAAGAATTACAGAGGATCCCATTTTCTTCATTAAAACATTAGGAAACTTTTTTTTTAAATGATAACAACTCCAAATGTCAAGTGTGTGAGCACAGAATTAGGGAAATGATAAGGTATAATACAGTGTATCAGAAAGAATATCCGTCAAAAACTGATATCAATGGGGCTTCATCTGTCACCTGGGCCCAGGCGCCTCCTTCCAAACAGAAGACAGTGATTAGAGTTTGCATCTTTATCAACGTCAACTGAGATCATCTTCTACATAGTTCAAAACATGCGCTCAGTGTTCCTTCTCTTCCAGTGTGCTTCTACTGTAAATAGATTGTTCCTTGTGCATAAAAACTGGGGATATAGTGCCAGGGATTTATTTCCTGCATGCCTAGATAGAAAAAATAAAAACTGAGTTTATAAAATAAAGCATGTGTAGTTTTAAGGATATTGTAAAGTAACATTTTTTCAAAAAAATTTCAAGTTTGTTGGGCATTTTCATATATATTTTGTTTTGACTTATCCTTCCTCTCATTATTTTCTTCACTCTATCTCATGGTCCCTATGACTCATTATACTTATATTCAAATATATACCATTTGATTTATTTCTTCCCACTATAAACTGATGTTAGGTCATGAGTCTGACAGCCACGACATAAAGAGAATACAGCATTGGGTTGTAGTCCTAATTCACTGACTCTTACATTCTTCCTTCATCCCCTTTCTCTTCTGGGGATCTTATCTCTACAATAGCATGACTTACTTATATGAGACATGTTCAAGATTAAGACAATCAGTATACCTACTAAGAATAGGAGTGAGCTTCAAAACTCCCAAACACCAATTGAGGAGTTATTGATAGTTGACAGTTTCTGGACATGTGGGAACTGGTTTTATGATTAGGGTGCAATACAACTAATAGTAAGCTTTAGGTCCTCCAATCCATGACCCTACACCCACATTCATATGGGAAGTACTAAATGGACTCGGAGATTGTTTTATGAAAAAAAACCAACAACATATAGTTGAAAGAATATGTTGCAGGAGATTCAGGGAGTACTGAAGTGCAAAAGCTTGGATTAGATGTGCTCAAAATACTACAAACACACACACACACACACACACACACATACACACACATACACACACATATGAAATATATGAATATATATATTTATATGAAATATGTGTTTATATGTGTATGAAATATATGTATATATTTCAAATACATACATTTAAATAAATGAAAATTTCAAGAAAAAATAAAAATAAATTGAATGAAAAATATGACCTATTGGTATAATCCTATATAATTAACAGGAATGGTCAAAATGATTTGATTGATAATTATAATACATAATTAAAAAATTAAAAATGAAAGTAAGTACAGCACACCAACAATGAAGCCAAAGATGTGAATCAAACAGAAAATTTAAAAATAGTGAAATAAAAAATGAAATATAAGTGAATTCATTAATCAACAAAACAAAACAAATAAACAGATGCAGGAAACAATGACCTTCTTCTTCTGGTCTCCATCTGTGTCCAGAGCTAAGGCTGTACGACAGCCCTCTGGACCCAAAACAAGCCTGGAGAGAGTAGATCTCCCAGGAGTGCTCTGAATCCTATATCCACAGGTGAGACCCCATTTTCACTGTACTAACTGTCCAAAGAGAGACCTGCAAGGACACACAGGGCACAGGAACCACAGAGCAGCCTGAGACAGGACCCTTCAGGTCTCTATCTGAGCCCAGAGTTAAGGCTATCCCAGAGCACTCTGGACCCAAAGCCTGCCTGGAGAGAGCTGGTCTCTCAGGAGGTCTCTCACTCCTAAGATCACAGGCTCACAGGCTCACAGGCTCACAGAAGGGACAAGCTCCAGTCAGAGACAGCAAGACCAAATAAATTCAGAGATAATCAGATGATGAGAGGCAAGCACAAGATTCTAAGCATCAGAAAGCAAGACTACTTGGCATCATCAGAATCCAGTTCTCCCACCACAGCAAGTACTGGATTTGGATTTAAAATCACATCTCATAATGATGATAGAGGACTTCAAGAAGGACATAAATAACTATCTTAACGAAATATAGGACAACTCTGGAGATAAGAAAACTTAGGAAAGAGATTACTCTTTCCTAAGGAGTAATAATAGATGAAAGCATTACCAACGAAATACAAGAGATTGAAGAGAGAATCTCAGAGGCAGAAGATACCATAGAAAACATTGACACAATATTCAAAGAAAATGCAAAATGCAAAAGCTTCCTAACCCAAAACGTTTAGAAAATCCACGACACAATGAGAAAATCAAACCTAAGGATAATAGGTATAGAAGAGAGTGAAGATTCTAAAATGAAAGTACCAGAAAATTTCTTCAACAAAATTATAGAAGAAAATTTCCCTAACCTAAAGAAAGAAATGCCCATAAACATAAAAGAAGCCTATAGAACTCCAAATAAATTGGACCAGGAAAGAAATTCCTCCTGTCACATAATAGCCAAAACACCAAATGCACAAAACAAAGAAAGATTATTAAAAGCAGTAAGGAAAAATGTTCAAGTAACATATAAAGGCAAAGCAATCAGAATTTCACCAGACTTCTCACCAGAGACTATAAAAGCTAGAAATTCCTGGACAGGTGTCATACAGACCCCATGAGAACACAAATGCCAGCCCAGGCTACTATATCCAGCAAAACTCTCAATTACCATAAATAGAGAAACCAAGATATTCCGTGAGAGAACCAAATTTACACATTATCTTTCCAGTATTTCTTTATCCCCCTCTGAATTCCTGCCGTATTCCATCCCTGTATTATTCAAAATATTGAGCAAGGATATTATCCTCATTAACACAAGAGTAACCTAAAAATAGGGCATTAAAAGGTCTAAATACTTTTATTAGAAAACACTCAAATAATACCTATAAAATGTAAACTTCTTGATATTTTTCCCTATGCATGGTAATGCTAAATCCTAGCCTCCAAGGCCTGTTTGCTCCCAAGAACCAGAGGATCCTCATGTACACAAAGTGATGCTATGTGAACTTTTTCCTTAATGTAAAACTACTGGTTGAGCAAAGATGCTGACAGCTTATAGCTGGGCAGAAGCATGGTAAGTAGAGTTTTGGTGCCCAGTCTTGGTGTCTGGGGAGGACCACAAAGAGGAAGTTGGAGGAAGGAGAAGATGCCATGGGTTAGTGAATCATGAAATGAAAGCCATGAGGACTGAACAGTTGGAGTTAAGAGCAGCCCAGATGGAACATAGAAAATTATAACTCAGGGTTACAGATAGAGAAGTAGATAAAATGCATAAAGGGTAGATATCTGCCCAGCTCTAGTGCTTTAAATACTCATTATAAATATAAAAGTTGTGTGTGTTTAAGAAAACGGAATGATCACAGGTGGGGTAGATAGTCCCAATTAAGGTTAAATAATTAATTCCACATAAATTAATTTTCCAACTTGTATTTGAGATGATTTTCCAAAAATTTAATATATATTGATGATAGGAGAGGGACAGAGAGAGAAGGTCATGCAAAGAGAGACAGTGTGGTGGTCCAAATTACATTTTTTGTAGTTTTTTTATACCTTAGTTTAGTTTAATATTACATTAGTAAATATGACATGATAAAAATATGTACTATGTAATATAATGAATCAAAATTCTAATTATGTAAAATTAATATTATGTATACATATATCCAAAGATGCTCATAAACAGAAAATATAGTTATTAATTTGAATTATCCATAATTGCTAGTACAAAAATTTGTCAGTCTATCTCTATTACATATTAGATGTCATCAAAGCCATCATAAGCATAGACAATGACCTAATCTCATTTGGAAATTTCTTGCAGAGTATGTCCTAGCTTCTATTTAATGAGGGCTTCACTAAGGTACTTTGTAAAACAAAAGTTTATTTCACATAAATTATTTGACATTTTTCTAAAGTAAGCGCACAATTATCATGTATTTGCTGTTTTCTATACTTCAATAAGGAGCTTCTTAACAACTATATTTCCCAAATAGATTACATATAAATATTTATAGAAAACAACACATGGAGTTCAACATTTCTATTACTATATGTATCATTTTATGATTAGCTAGGTATAAAGAATGTAATACCATGCCTCATGCTATATCAGAGTAAGAATATGAATGTTTTGTGCTTTAAAGACATTAATCTGTATAACCTTGTTCTTTTACTGATTACCTTGCATTAAAAAATGTAAAATCAATATAAAATGGAGGAGGAAAGATATAGACCATCACTGCATCGAGTGATGATAATAATGATAAATGAGAAAGGGGTATCTCATTTTAAAATGAGATATTTCAGTCAGTCAATTTTATTGTTATTTTGAAGCTTTAATAAAAGTAGAAAAATCTACTAGGTTCTTTAGGAAAAACAGATAAATTACAAATGAGGACTAAGTCCTTTCCCATCTGTGCATTTTGCAGCTACGATGAGAAATTGGTGATTTGACACCATGGGCATTATTAAAAAGAGAGTTTCGCCAGCTTAGCTTTCATACATAACAGATTACACTAATTATCTGCTGTGGCAAATTCACAGTCTGGCTATTAACTCTTATTTACCTGAATAGACAAAATTATGCATACACCAAATAGAAGCCAGCAATTTCCAAAACTAAAATAATTGGACAAGATGGCATTAACTGCCTATTGCTTTCTGATAACCGCTTCATTTACAACCTTGTAAATAAATAGAAACATTATAACATTGAACTGCATTTATTCATTCTGAATATTCATTCTAATCACATTATTCCAAATAAATATGTGATAGGTTGAAATTTCAAATTTTTACCTAACAATCGATTCTTTAATTTGGTGTGATCCGTATTTTTTTCCCAATGTTGCTTTTTGTTGACTGAATGAAATAGAGAAATGGTGTAGGATAGTATACGCAATTGAGGCTTAATACATATTATTTGGTACATTTTGATTTAATATTCTTTTGGTAATATGTATATATTTATTGTAAAATTTACCTGTAAATAATGAGGTCAGAGTTTTTCAAATTACCATTCTTTTTCTTTTAGAATATGTTTTTTATTTGTGTATATGTGTGTCTGTGTCTCTGCATGTTAAAGCTTGTTTCTTTGTGTTCCAGTAGGGAACATTTAAGTAATGGAGTCATAGTTGAACACAGTTCTAAGCATCACACATGTGTGATGGACATCAATCATGGAAATTCTCTAAAAGAACCAAGGCTTTTTAACCACTTAGCATTTCTCCAACTTCCCTATTTCTTTTTATATGAATGCTCTTATCAAAATAACTGAAGTTTGATATACATTTAAATTATTATTCAATTATGCTTTCATCGAAGGTAAGAGCTCTGATTCTAGTATTATTAGTCTAAAAAATAAACTGTCTATCAATGAGCTTTTGACATCCATAACATTTCCATTCAGAATAATTTGATTCGGACAATCCTGTCAGGTCTCTACAGTGTGTGTGGAACTTTTTTGTTTATATATTGTTTGGCTGGTTGTGGTACTTTCAGTTTGTTTGATTTTTCTTGCCTTGATTTTTTTCCCAGTGGCACAAACTAGAATCATTTGGGAAGAGAAAATATGAAATGAGAAAATGTCCCCATTACATTTGCCTGTAGGTAAAGCCGAAGAACATTTTCTTTATTATCAGTATACATGGGAAGCCCCAGTCCTCTGAGAATATTGTCAGCCCTGAGAAGTTGATCCTGGGTTGTATTAAATGCATGCTGAAACTGATGGAAATAGATGCAAAGACCCACAGCCAAACATTATGAAGACCTCTCCCAAACTTTCGAAGAGGGCAAAGAAGGATTGGAGGATCCACAATGGTCAAGGACGCCACATGGAAACCTACATACTAAACTAACTTGGCTATAAAGGGCCTCACAGATTCTGAATAGGCATTCAGGGAGTCTGCATGGGTCTTTCCTAGGCCCTTAGCATGTTGTATATACATAGCTCTGTCTTCCCGTGGGAGTCCTAAAAGTAGGAGTGGGAATGACTCTTCTGCTTTGGGACTCTTTCCCTGCTACTGGGATTCTTCATACAGCCCAGTCCTATTCCAACCTGATAGTCTATGTTTAATGTATCTGTGTGGTCTACTGTTTTCTGAAGGGAAGGAAGAAGAGTGGATCTGGGGGAAAGAGAATGTGGGGAGGGAGGGCAGAGAAGGGGAGGGGGGAGGATAAACAGTAGTCAGGAGGTAATATATAAGAGCAAATTAATTAATACAAGTAGGCTGAAACATTGGTGGGGAGCCATCCAGAAAGCACTATTCCTCCACAATTCTACTTCAGTTTCTGCCTTGCCATCAATCAGTGAAGGAATGTAACCTGTAAGCTGAAATAAATCATTTATTTTTTAAGTTGGTTTTGATCATGGTGTTTATCATAATAACCAAAACCCAAGTAGTACAGGGGTATAGGCTAGTGGATATATTTAGGAGGAAAACAGTGAAGGATTGAATTTTACAGCAATTAACAAAACGGGATCTATAGTTCATAAAGAAATTATTTCTTCACACACACACACACACACACACACACACACACACACACACACACACACACACACACACACACATGCACATACCCCTTTAATGTCTAATCCAAGTCCTGTGTGAGATGACAAATTTATTGAACATTTGACTCATGAACTCAGGATTCCTCCTGTTCTTTATTGTACATTTCCTTTTTATTTTTATTTTTTGTACACTTTCTTTTTTCATTTTTTTAATTGGATATTTTCTTACTTACATTTAAAATCTTATCTCTCTTTCCAATTTTCTCTCTAAAATCTCCCTATTCATTACCCCCCTCCCTTACTCTACCCACCCACCCACTCCTCTCCCCTCCCTGCCCTGGCATTCACCTACATGGGGGCATTGGTCTTCACAGGCCAAGGGCCTCTCCTCTCATTGATGTCCAATAGACCATCCTCTGTTACATGTGTGGTTGGAGCCATAGGTCCCTCCATGTATATTTTTAGTTTGGTAAGTCTCTGGGAGCTCTGGGGGTTACGGTTAAAATATATCCTCTAACTTGCTAAAAAAAAAAAAAAAAACAAAAAAAGACAAAAAAACAAAAAAAAAAAAAACCACCAAACAAAGCAAAAAGTATCAAAGCCAAAAGCGCATTACCAACATGGAATCAATCATGTTTCAACTCAGAACTCTATTGAACTTGCACCAATATGCGCAGGTGTCATTTACTCCTGCAATTTCATGTAAGGATTTTAAATTTAACAGCATGCCATTTCTTCATTTCTTAATGACTTCATTAAGTTGTATGACATTTTTCAAAAATGTTTAAATCTGAAAAATGTATCAATGTAAGTTTTCTTTCACAATAACACAATATATTTGATATTATTTGTCAGCTATCACTGACATGCAATATATATATATATATATAATCTTTTGGAATTTAAAAATAACTAGCATAAATTATTATAATAATATTTTCTTTTTTAAGTAAATATGTCTTAAAAGATAATGCTTTACTGTTATTCCATTGGGATTTCACACAGTCTGACTGATGCAAATCTCTACTGAAATGATTTAAATAATTATTCATTGCCAATAAAAAAATATAATATTTTATTTTATATCATAGGGTAGCTACAAAGAAATAGCTTTCCTAGTGACATTTTTATACATCTTTTGTTCCTTCCTCTAGTTGATCTGCCTCTGAGTTTTGTCCAAATGTCTTCTATCCCCTCCTTTGAAGTCTTTGCCTTACTTAAGACTCCTGCTTTGCCACATTGTTTCTACTCTTGTTTCAAGAACAACATAAATCAAAATGTGTCACATGCAAATATCCACATGAATACATAGACACAAACACATAGGATTCGGATGCCTTACAGTGTGATATCTTTCTTTTTTATTAAATATTGATTTTTGTCTCATACAATATTTTCTGGCTACAGTTTCCCCTATCTCTCTATGCCTCTGTGTCATCTTGACACAAGCAACAGAAGCTTTCAGTTAAGGAAATGTCTACATGAGATTCATTTGTAGGACATTTTTTCAACTAGTGACCATTGTGCCTGGTACTCCTGGGTTCTATAAAAAGGCAGGCTGAGCAAGCCAGGAGAAGCAAATCAGTAAGCAGCACCCCTTGATGGTCTCTGAGTCAGCACCTGACTCCTGCTTGAGTTATTGTCCTGACCTTCAATGATGGACAATTATCAACAAGGATATGATGAAAAAAATTTTCTTCCACAATTTGCTTTTTGTCCATGCTGTTTTGACACAGCAACAGAAGCCATAAATAAGACACACCCTAACATATCTTCTTCCACGATTCATTCCTCCACTGTCCTCTCTTCAGAAAATGTAAGGATGACATCCAAACAGGACAAAATAAGATACAATAAACCCTGAAATAACCAATTTAATAAAGATGAAAAAAAGATACAATAAATCAAGACAAAAGCCCTCATATTGAAGGTAGAAAAGGCACTCTTTGTGAAACTGGATTAATGAATAATGGTTTCTACTTGGACCCATTTAACTGAAATTTTCCAATTTTATTATTTTTTTTCTGAGGCTTGATTAAAATTTCACTCTATGGATTTGCTACACTTCTACATGGTTCCATATGTTGGAAATCTAGGCAACAGTGTAGCAGTAAACACAGATCTGTAGAAACTGCTGTGGTCGAGCATATAGAACAAAGTGCTTGTTCATCTAGAACTGGTAACACTGGGTAATATCTTACTTGATAAAGTGTCATTTCTATCTTTAGTTATTAGTGAAGCTTCTGTAATATTTTCAAAATATTATTCATAATATCACTAGTTTGCATACCCATTCCCAGGGATGAGGAGTTATTTTTCCCACATCCTTGCCAATATTTGTTTTGTTTTGTTTTGTTTTGTTTTTTCTGTTGATGAGAATAGTTCTAGGCAAGTGGTGATAGAGTTTCAATTCAGGTTAAAGTACATTTTTCTGATGCTAATGATGTTGAACATTTTATCAAATGTGTATTAGCTATTTGAGTTTCTAAAGTTTATTCAATAATTATCCCACTCTTTTAGTAAATTACATATGTGTATATTTTCCCAATGCTGTATACATTTTACATATTAATCCTCTAGTGATGCATAATACAAAAATCCTTTCCCTGTCCATGGGTTTTCTTTTTACTCCAGAGATTATTTGCTTTGATATGAAGAAGCTGCTTAATTCTGTATAATCCCAGTTGTCAATATGAAGTTTATTTCCTGAACCCCTAGAGCCCTTTAGAGTAATTTCCTACTATGTCTATTCTAAAGTGTTTTACTCAAGTTTTCTTTTTAAAGCTGCCAATGTTCATAACTTTTATTAAGTTCTTTGATCTATTTTGGATTGATTCTTGTGTCCCACAGGAGATGTGTACTTACCTTGAGTCCTTAAACATGAATACCCAGTTCATCAGAACTATTTCCTGAGGGGTTTGCATTTTACCCAATATGTACTTTTGACACATATGTCAAATATTATGTTAGTTTAGCTTGGGTATTTACTTTTGGACACTGTGATAGCTTCCTGTCATCTTTGTGCCCTATTTTATGGCAAAACCATGATGCTCTTGTCGCTGTAGCTCTGAAGCATATTCTTTGGTGAAATGGTACCTTTCCTTCTAAAATCGCTGTGGATTTGGGGGCGTCTTTTGTGCTTCTGGTCACCTTTGGAGCTTTGTCTTCTAAAATTTTAGTTGTTTAAAGAATGACATTGGGTTTCAGTGAAAACTGTTTTGAATCAGTAGACTGGTTTTGGTAATCCAATGTTTTACATATAAAGTCTGGCAATCTATGAGGATGAGAAGTCTTTCTATGTTCAAATATCATATTACCTTTTTAAATTTTCCATTTTTTAAGAAATTTTAATTTTAGATATCACACATTTATTTACATTTATTTATCTCTAGGCATTGTGTTTTTTGAAAATTCCAAACTATTATGAATGGATTTTCTCAATTTCTTGTTTCAACAGGTTCCTTATTGGTATACAAACTAATAAAATAAAATAAAATTATGAACTTAATCGTATCTGTATCTTATTACTATTTAGATGATTTTTCAACATCCATATTTACATTTATAAAGTCATGTTGTTAGTCTCCCACTGTCAGTCCATAGGATTCGTGTCTAACACTCTTTCTCTGCATCTTACCTATTGTTTATCATTTCCTTTGACTGTGATACATGTTTCCTCAACGTATTTTTCACATGCACTTTGCTGCTATGTTAGCAGTAAAGTTGTACATACTTTTAAGAAATTGTTAACTATTCATTTGTATTTCTTTCCTTTTTCATTTTTTAATACAATGTCTACTTCTATTGCAAATATCACTTGATTTCTACCCTTGTATAACTTTAAATGATGCATTGTATTTACAGATGTTTATCTGTTGATTCAAACTTGTATCTTTGGATGGAAACTCAGGTAATTATGAGGAGGGGTTATCTTAATTTGTTTTACAATTCCTTTGGATTTTTAATATAAAACTCTAATGAATTTTTAAACAGATTAGTGTTAGCACAGAAAATTAAGATCAGCAATTAATAAATGGTACCTCATGTAAATTAGAAGCTTTTTGTACAGCAAAAAACAGTGTCATTCAGACACTGTTTGGCAGCCTACAGAGTGGGAAAGATTTTATCAACTAAACATCTGATATAGGACAAATAACCAAAATATATTAAGAACTCAAAATTCCAGATATCAAGAAAGTAAATAAATCAAATAAAAATAGTAGGGAACAGATCTAAAGAGAGAATTCTCAAGAGGTAACCTGAAGTCCCGAGAAACAGGTAAAGAAATTCTCAGCCTCATAAGACATTAGCAAAATGCAAATCGAAACTATTTAAACAGTTTATGTTTGTGATGTGCAGTAAGGCAAGCAATCATCCATTGTTGACGGGAATACACAATTGTACAGCCACTATTAGCTCTTCCTGAAGATAAGATCTACCTCAAAATCCAGATATAATATAATTCCAGATATAATATTATTGATGCTCATATCTTAATAGTCAGGAACTGGAAACAATGTAGATATTACTTGATGAAGAATGGATAAAGAAAATGTGATGCATTTAAACTATGGAGTATTATTCAGTGATTTAAAAAAAGAGAAAAAGTGGAAAAGAGATTGAATTCATTGGCACAGGGTGGAAATTTCCTAAACAGAACTCTAATGGCTCATGCTCTAAGATCAAGAGTTGATAAATGAGACCTCATGAAACTGGAAAACTTCTGTAAGGCAAAGGACATAGTAAATAAGACTAATCGCCATCCTACAGATTGGTAAAAACTCTTCCATAACCCCACATCTGATAGAGGGCTAACATCCAAAATATATAAAGAACTCAATAAGCTAAACACCAAAAACCCAAACAACATGATGTAAAACTAAACTGAGAATTCACAACATAGAAATCTCAAACAGCTAAGAAACACCTAAAAATGTTCAAAGTCCTTAGAGATCAGAGAAAGGCAAATCAAAACGACCCTGAAATTCCACCCTACAGACTAAAATCAGAATCGCTAAGATCAAAATCTTAGATGATAACACATGTTGGCAAGGATGTGGAGAAGAGGAACACTCCTCCATTGCTGGTGGGATTGCAAACTGGTGCAACCATACTGGAAATCAATTTGGAGGTTCCTCAAAAAAATTGGAATTAGATCTACCTAACGACCCAGAAATACCATTCTTGGGTATATACCCAAAAGATGCTCCACCATGCTAAAGGGGAACGTGTTCCATTATGTTCATAGTGACCTTATTTGTGATAGCCAGAAGTTGGGAAAACCTCAGATGTCCCACAACGGAAGAATGGATACAGAAAATGTGGTGCATTTACACAATGGAATACTACTCAGCTATTAAGAACGAGAAGACCCTAAGTTTTGCAGGCAAATAAATAGCACTAGAAAAATATCATCCTGGGTGAGGTAACTCAGACTCCAAAGGACATGCATGGGATGTATTCACCAGTAAGTGGATATTAGCCAAAAGAATACATAATAGACAAGATACAGTCCACAGAACTCGAAAAGGTCAACAAGCTGAAGGACCAATTTGGAAGGAGAAGAAAGTAAGCACAAGTGGGGAGAAGGGAGGGACTAGGAGGGAAATGGTATGGGGCTGGAGGAGACATGATCTGGGATTAGGTGTGGGAAAAGGATTGAAGCCCTGAGGGCCAGCAGAAAGAATGGAAACACTTGTCCATGGAAGGTAGAAGGTTGGGAGGACCCTCCAGAAAGTAACAGAAACCTCGGAGGTGAGAAATCCTCAGGACACTAATGGGGTACTCTAGATGGAATAGCTGACAGTGGGAAAAGAGAATTTGTAGAGACCACCTCCAGTAGAAATACAGGAAATCATGAGAGGGATAGGGTTGCTCCCCCAAATCTCAGACCCATAATTGTTCCTTTATGAAAGAACTGCAGGGATGGAAATAGAGAATAGTCTGAGGAAAAGAAGGTACAGAGACAGGCCTAAAGTGGGATCCAGTGCAAGGGGAGGCCACAAGGCCTGACACCATTACAGAGGCAACCAGATATCCCGGAGCTCCCAGGGATTAAACCACCAATGAAAGAGAATACATAGAGTGACCCATGGCTCCAGCAGCATATGTAGCTGATGATGGGTCTTGTCAGGCATCAATGGAAGGAGAGTCCCTTGGTCCTGTGAAGGCTCTGTACCCCAGTGTAGGGGAATGCCAGGGCAGAAAGCAAGGGGAGTCTGGAAGGGAAACTGGGAAATGAGGTAACATTGGAAATGTAAATGAAGAAAATCTGAAAGAAAATAAAACAGTGTTGGGGAAATATTTTCCTTCACTTCACTTTTCAAACAACAACAAAAAAGGAGAAAGGAAGAAAGGAAGAAAGGAAGAAATAAAGAAAGAAAGAAAGAAAGAAAGAAAGGAAGGAAGGAAGGAAGGAAGGAAGGAAGGAAGGAAGGAAGGAGAAAGAAAAAAAAGAAAGTCAGAAAGACACACAGGAAGGAAGGAAGGAAGGAAGGAAGGAAGGAAGGATGAAAGAAGTGGACCTGCTCAGGAATGTTGCTTTGGAGAAAATCCCATCTGTGCTGTCAAGAGATTAGCAGTTTAGTTGACAGATCAGCAAGGGCAGCTTGATATACTTGCAAACACTTCACAGATATAGTAGCAATCCAGTTCAGTAGGGTTGGGGCACAGCCCAACCTTGCTGTTCCATTGTAGGAACAGCAAAGACTCATCCAAATCTGCAAGAGTAAGTAGGAGCAACCAAGGCCAACAGGAAGATCAGAAAACGTTCTCTGTTGTGCCTCTCTCAACATGGTGAAGGTTAGCAGAGATACAAGACCAGAAGCAATATACAGCTTGCTCTACCAACAAGCCAACAAGCAAAGCCCTGCCTCCGACACTGCATATTGAGTCCTATTTATACTCACCCCAAACATTATGTATCCTCCACAGTTTTATCTGAGTCCTCTGTTTTCTTATGATATCGTTCTGGTAGTCTGCACAAGTCCTCAGAAGTGGCAAGAAGCCATGGGACATCACTAGAAGTTTTTTGGTGCAGTCCTCTTTAGGAAGTCCCGACAAATGGAGCTCATCCACACAATGTAAGGTTAAGCAGTACATGTGAGTTATTAGTGAAAATCCTTCATCGTGTGTTCATTCAAGTGCTTGCTGTAGAAGAATGGTTTTTCATCTGTGTCTGTTTTGGTGAAACATTCCTTCATGAGTCTGCCTTAGCTTTTCATTTGTGTCATTTTTAGCAAAATGTTCTTTCCTTTTGCTATGTCTGCTTCAGGAAAACACTCCTTCATGTGTTTGCCCCAACAAAACACGATCCAACCCAACTGACTTTCCAAAGAACCTTTAAGTTTCTACTACAGTACTGAGACAGGTACAACACCTTCCTCTTCTCTTTCCTTTAATGCTTTTTCCCTAAGATTTTGAATAGTTCCTTCTGATCCTAATTCTTTAGGATCAAGTTGAATTTTGCTACATAACAGATAATTAGGCACAGAAGGAATTATTGGTTTTTGACCATTGAGCTTGTAACCAAGTGTAGATAGATGATATAGATCTTCCCTTTCTTATTATATGTAGGAAGAATGGTCCCACTATCCAGCACCTGGCTAGGGTCAGCATCTATCAGGTAGTTGTATCTTACCAAATTATATTTGTGCTCAGGCTGTTTTTTTTTCTAAGGTAGAACTAAGTATTTATATGAGTGTGAAAAACAAAGTGTTTATTAAGAAAAGAAAGGCTATTGTTAAATATTGTTTAATCAAATTCTTAGCTTTTTCCTAGTGCAGATTTTTTAAAACTAATCCCAGAAATATGACAAGCGCCAAATTTATAACAAATAGAAAACAAAAATATGATATGACATTCAATATGTCAAGCTGAACAAGCTACTGTAGACATCTATTTATTCAAATACTAATCTTTGTTTTGGTGGGATGTTGATGTGGTTGGCATCTATGATACGAAAATTTTAAGAATCCAAATGATCCAAGATAATCTGGTTAGGCAGGTTTACAATGGCGGTAGGAACAGAGCAGAAACTTTTCTACACCAAAAATAAGTATTGTGACTGACACAGCTTCAAATATTCATTTCTGACAGATCCCTTGTTAGTTTCAGATTGTGTCATCAGAGAACACGTAACAGGTCATATTCTTGTATTAAATCTATCATATATATATATATATATATATATATATATATATATATATATATATAGTGTGTGTGTGTGTGTTTGTAACTAAAACAAAAAATAAACCCAAATTGGTGATAAGCTTGCCCTGCATGAATAAGAATCTGAGTTAAATACAGTGAACCCACAACAAAAGAACTGAAGGTAGCCTTAGGTATATAGGAAACAGAAGGTCTTGGGACTTGCTGGCCCATCAAATTATGCCACTTGGTGAATATGAGTCCTGGAAAACTTATCTTTGGAAAAGGAAAATGGATTTCTGACTCTAGAGGAAAATGCCTAGCACCATCTGGGCCCCCTGTGCACAGGGACCCGAGAGAAGGCGGGGCAGACCCTTCTGGTTGCTGCCCTCATGGAAAGCTGAAACCCAGCCCCAAGGAGTGACTTCAGGCACAAGACCAGAGGTAAGACCAACTTCTCTGCTCCAAGTTACCTGCCTGGTGGACTCAGTACACACAAAGGCAAAATTCCTCTAGGACCAGACACTTCCGGTTTGTAGCTAGAGCCCAAACCTCACTGATTCTGGCCCACAGCTCCCTGCTCCCAAACCCCGTGGGAGAGAGAGCTCATCGCCCAGACAGGTGGGCACTCCTGAGACTGCAGGACAGGAGAGACCATCAGTACTCTCCACCCTCGCCCACATCCCTGGCCCAAAAAGAAACTGTATAGGGCCTCTGGGAACAGGAAGATAGGAGCACTCAAGCTGCAGGAGCCCTGCAGTCCAGACTGAGCCCAGATCTGAATGGAACTGGTCAAAAAGCTCCCTATGCCCAAATCTGGGGGGAGGGAGAGCTAGACCTTCAGTGTGGCCAAGACGCCTGGGAAGCCAGTGGAGACTACTCTCTGCCCACATTTCTGACTCTAGAGGAAAACGCCTAGTGCCATCTGGGCCCCTTGCGCACATGGACCTGGGAGAAGGAGGGCCAGCGCTTCTGGTTGCTGCACTACAGAGAGCTGAAACCTAGCACCGAGGAGCGACTTTAGGCCTGAGACCAGAGGTAAGACCAACTTTTATGCTCCAAGTGACCTGCCTGATGGACTCAGGCCACATGCCCACAGGAACAGCTGAAGACCAGTAGACAGGAAAGACTACACACCTGAAAGCAGAACACTCTGTTCCCGAAACTGGCTGAAAGAAACAGGAAAACAGGTCTACAGCACTCCTGACACACAGGTCTATAGGATGGTCTAGACACTGTCAGAAATAGCAGAACAAGCTAACACCAGAGACAACCTGAAGGTGAGAGGCAAGCGTAGGAACTCAAGCAACAGAAACCAAGACTACATGGCACCATCGGAGTCCAATTCTCCCATCAAAGAAAACACTGAATATCCAAACACACCAGAAAAGCAAGATCAAGATTTTAAATCACAATTGATCATGATGACAGAGGACTTCAAGAAAGATATAAAGAACTCCCTTAGAGAAATGCAGGAAAACACAAAGAAACAAGTAGAAGCCTATAGAGAAGAATCACAAAAATCCCTGAAACGTTTACAGGAAAACACAATCAAACAGGTGAAGGAATTAAAAATGGAAATAGAAGCAATAAAGGAAGTACAAAGGGAGACAACCTTGGATACAGAAAACCAAAGGCAGAGAAAAGGAGCTGTAGATACAAGCATCACCAACAGAATACAAAAGATAGAAGAGAGAATCTCAGAAGCAGAAGATTCCATAGGAATCATTGAAATATCTGTCAAAGATAATGAAAAATGGAAAAAGCTACTGGCCCAAAACGTAGAGGAAATCCAGTACACAATTAGAAGGTCAAACCTAAGGAGAATAGGTATAGAAGAGAGGGAAGACTCCCAGCTCAAAGACTGAATCCCCAGTGAATGTGATTGTTGGGGGGAGGGCGGTAATGAGGGGAGGATAGGGAGGGGAACATCCATATAGAAGGGTAGGGGGAGGGGCAAGGGGATGTTGATCTGGATACCAGGAAAGGGAATAACAATTTAAATGTAAATAAGAAATACCAAATTTAATAAAAATGGAAAAAAATAGGAAAAATGAATGAAATAAAAAGAAAAAAAGATGAAAATTTTAAATTGTCCCTGAAGAACAACATCCAAGACTGTCCTCTGACTTCCATATGTATGCATACACACACATGCAAATTGCCTTTTCTCTCTCTCTCTCTTTCTCTCTCTCTCTCTCTCTCTCACACACACACACACACACACACACACACACACACACACACAAACACACACACACACACACACACACAGAAAGGCAAGTGTATGTATATGCAGAGAGAAAGAAGAGAGAGAGAGAGAGAGAGAGAGAGAGAGAGACTATAGACTGAACAGTAAAATTGCCAGAGATAACATTTAGCAATTCCATAGCAAATTTTTGCCCTTTTTGCAGAAGTTCTATTCAAGGGAACAACAATGATAAGTTTAATACTAACTGCTATAATCAAGAGTACAAACATCTAACTTTTGATATAATTTGTTTGAAACAATTCATATTACATATTCTTTGGAATAGACAAGATGCCTCATAGAATAAATATGTTTGCTGTTCAATCTCCATGGTGCATGTGGTGGCTATATACATATGTGAACGAAAAATAGATGATTGATAGATATCGATTGATGATAGACATACAGATAGATACAGACAGACAGAAAACAGTTCAATTAAGAAAATATGGTTGATAAAATACTCTTAAATTCCAGAACATGAGAAATCTTCCAAATATAATTAAGAAGCAAATACAAATTAGATGAAAAAACTCAAAAGAATTATCACACCTAACTCCGATTCAGCAAGTTTCCACAAACCTTTTCCTGACTTCTGTTTTAATTAAAAATAGACACATGGAAGGAAGCAGTGAGTAGGAAGGAAGAGGCTCTCACAGACAAGTCAATGCGATTATCTAATTTTTAGTTTCATTTTGAAATAATACTCTTAAATGTAATAAATATAGTAACAACATTAATAACCAACATCAATGATAATTAACTTACCAATGGAACAATTCTGTACTTTTGTACCTATATGGTTCCTGTATTAATTTAGTATCACATGGTCATGTCATAAATGTTCCCCTTTTATGAAATGGAAGCAATTAAATGCTGGCAACCATTAGAATGACCTCAATTAATATAAAATACTAACAACATCAGTTTTAACTTCATGAATAAATGCTTTTATGACAGAAATTCCATCACATTTATGTGAAGAGAAGTCCAAATTTTGTTGGACTATCTACCCTGATCCCTTTTATATTGAAAGTCATGGAATCTTTACTAGTGTCTTGACTGTCTGACCTCACAAAGACATTAAATGTTAAAACACTGAACCTCTAAGCTCTCAAAGGAAAAAAAAGTGACTTTCTAATTTAATGCCCAAATTTTCTGTTATACTGGGCATTGACACATCTTTTCTGTGAATTTATACAATCAAAGACTCTTGGAACCTGAGATAACTCAACTTTAGAAGGTTTTAAAGGTTAAAGCATAGAGTGATTTAAGTATTTAGAGGAGTAAAGGAGTGTTTTCTGAAGCAAAGAAATCACTCTAAGTTATTCAAAGGCTTCCTTTTCCTCAGGGCAGCTTAAATAATTGGATTCATGGATATCTGAATCACTAGCTGGGTGTAGAGAGGAACCAATGTCACTTTCGATATTCATTTTGAAATATTTGCTCCACTTTACCATTTCAGTTAAATGAATTTTTGACAGAAATAAATATTAAATATGCAAACCAAGACCTTGGGGAAATTATTTTAACAGCATGCAAATGTATATCAACAACCTCACAACATAAAATATAGTAAATTTAAGAGAAATTATCACTTAAGTCACAGTGTTTAACAGTCTATTTGAATAATTATCCCATAAATTTAATTCATGATGAAAAGCTATATTTGTATTCTGAATATAATACCAAATTTTGTACAAATATGAATTATACTGACATATATTTTTATGTTAACTTGCTAAATACTGAACAACTCTCAGTTGCAAAATTATAAATGTAAGATGAATAGAGTAACTTGATTAAATTAATGCTTTATAAACAATTATTCTGACACACAAAGAAATATATCTATATCTTAGTTGACTGATATTATACCAATTTTTATATAAGATGTATCATTATCTTAGGATGTCTTAGATGGCTGAGGAGATTAGAATGTAATGCAGAACAGTATGGCAATTAGAAAGGTGGATGGACTAGGGAAGAGTGCATCTTACTACAAGGCATGCTTACAAAATTCGTGTCATAGATTGATAGGTGGAACTATTCCTCAAATAAGAAAGCCAATGAAGTGCCAACATCTTGGGTAAACTGCTTTGATCTTCCTTCACAAGATTGGTAAATCTATTGTGATTTTCTGTAACTCCATATGAATTTGGGAGTTGTTTGTCCTATCTACAAATATATATAAATAAAATTCATTGTTATTTTGACATAGACAGAAAAAATCTTGTGTAAAAACAATTTTGTATGAAATAATTAAACACTTCAATTTCAATTGGTAGAGAATTTTATGTATGAGTAGAGCATGCATATTACTTTTACCTTTCCCTCTCTACACTTTGCCCTCCACCACATCCTATAGCCTATGCTTCCTCTCATGTTCATAACCTTATAATTCTTTAATTATTATTGTTATATCTAATCTATCTATCTATCATCTATCTTTAGATTGATGTGCACACACACACAAACACACAAACAAACACACACACACACACACACACAAACTGCTAAGTAAAATTAAGTGGCATGTGGATATCTGAAAGAAAGAAACTCTAGAGTAACTGTAAACACTGACTAGGAAAAGCAGTGTAAGCTATAACTCTCCAAACAGACAGACTTTCTAGGGACTGAGGAATTCAAATTAAAGAAGTTATGGTTCAGCTGAATCTTGTATTTAGTTAATAACATTAGTAATTCTGCTGCAACTAGTCACATCACAAAGAAAAGTGTTTGGCCCAGCAATGCATTTATATGCTGCTTATGGAGACATGAATCAGAGAAGGAGCACACAGTGCTCTGGTCAATCAATCATGCTTGGCCAAGTGGGAAATAAGAGCTAAATAGCAAACTGGTAAACTGTCTCTGTGTCCTTGTTACCTTCCAGGCTCCAGAACAGTCGGGATTATTCACAAAGGTACTCCATGTATAATTGAGCCTCACTAAAAATCATTATGCCACACATCAATCATGTGATTTGTGACAAATATTAACTTTTCACAGCCATGATGTGCTTCATTCAATGAGATTTATTTATTATGAGCAGCTAATTAACTGAATGTGCAGCTACTGTCTATATTTTCATCAATAAATAAGAGTGTTTTTCACTAGATTAAAATATAAAAGTAAATGTTAAATTGTCAATATATATGTGATGAAAGTAATGAAAAACAAGGGACTCTGAATATAAACTAGAAAAGCCACAGCAGTATATTAGTATTTACTGACTGCTTATTTTAATATCCCTTATGTGTAAGAAACTGCATTAGGGAAAATATTATAAAGATGGATGGATAAACAGGACCATTTAAATCTGGTAAGCTGTTCTATTGATGAGTTCTTCTATCTGACAGTGTATTTTCAGAAGACTTAGAAATAAATTTGGAAAGATCTTCTCTCTATATCAATCAGCTTTATTAAAATAGATTCATATACTATATTCTTGATTGGAAAAGTTAAATACTGTGAAATTAAGTACCACCTAATCTAATCAAGGTGAATGAAAAGTGTGATTATGTTAAATTATAAAAGAAATATCATCCAAATCTAATATGCTCTAAAATGTATTACTTTAAAAGACAAAACATGCCTAATTAGCTCATGTTAAATGTTTATTAGAGAATGGCTTGCATTGGTATTAACCAACTGAAGATTAAAAATAGAAGGTATAGCTTTATTTCCCAGAGGGCACATAATGTAACATGCTGGTGATGGTTTTAAGATTGCCAATGCAGAATCTCCACTAGATTTAGTCAAACCAGAATAGACCAAAGTTTCCTTTGTAGTGAATACTTGACATATATTATCTGTTCTACCTACTCATATGCAACTACTCCATAAGCTCCTTTAGGAAATATAATTGGAAAAATAAGTCAAAATAAATTGAGACTTTATGTATAGAGTAAATTAGCAAATTTCTGTCAAACATCCTAGAAAGAATAAATTTGAATCCCTCAAACATCAAAGAGAAATCAAGCCAGTCTAAGGGTCCATGATTCTCTGAACAATGATACCCCACAATCAAATGGTATGCAAAAGCAAAGAGTTTTTTATTCTGCAGAAGTCCAGCATGTTGGGGTCTATCATTTACCAAGATAAAGACACCCTGGTGAATTTAAATCACATTAGAGGAATTCTAGTCAAAGGTAGGTAACCTTCATTTTAATAGACTGGAAAATTGCTGCTAAAACAATGCCTTTGCCTCAAGTCATGTGGCAGGGCAGTTTCTGATTGACTGCCCATAGCCCATAATTTTTCCAGTAGCTGATTTGCCTGGACTTACCCAGTTCTGGGAAACAGAGATCTAGGCCTAGTCTCCTGACCTGCCAGTTTGAAGCCTGTCATGGAATCACCTTGTATTAGATCTCTTATCAGGTATAGAAAAGGGCCTTAAACTCTGAAAGCTTACATGCAGCAGCATAATTCCTCCAGTGAGTCCATTTCTCCTAAATTTACCAAGATCATCACTATCTTAGGTTTTAATTGCTGCAAAAAAATGCATGTCCCTGGCAACTCATATAAGGAAACACATTTAGTTGTGGCTCAATTACAATTTCAGAGGTTTACTCCTATATCTTCTTAGAAGGCACCATGGCAACATGTAGGCAGAGTGCGAGAGAGATAGCTGAGGAGACTACATGTGGATCAGCAGGCAACAGGAAGTGACGGTGAGCCATTGAGTCTGGGTTTGAGCTTGAGGCTTTATAGCCCATCCCCTAATGATAGACTTCCTTCAACAAGGCCACACATACTCCACCAAGTCCTCAACTCCTAATAGTGCCACTCACTCACTATGGGCCTAAGAATTTTAACACAAGAGTCTACAGAGGCCATCCCTATGCAGATCTCAACAGTATAGTCATGATCAAACATATGATGAGTGAGGGCAAACATTCTAAAGTGAATCACCACACCATTATTTGGAATTTAAAAGTGTTTGCATTCCTCTTATAATATCAGGAAATTTTGACACACATATAAACACCACAGTAGTGTGTACAGGGAAATGAATATGTAAGGATTCAGAAAGCAAGTGGCCATCCACTGTCACCAAGCTGACAACAGATGCCTTGAAAAAAAATATCCAAGATTGCTGTCATATTGTTACGCCAGGAAAATTCACAAACCTCAAAAAGACCACCCATGAGTCGAATCCAATCCAGTTAGGGCCTCTTTATTCTAGCTTGAGTTTGGGCTCCCTGCCAACCCTGACACAGCAGGAAGGTGGAGGCCTGAGCCTAGTTTTAGGCAAGCATTTTTAGAAGCAAGAAAGGGATATCTAGACTGGTACACATTTGATTTTTGGTGCTGGGAGCCAAGCCATAAATTTAACTTGTTTTCTTCCTGCCTGATAGTTGTTTAGAAGTGAAGTGCAAGAGGAGGGCTTGTAACCTGGGGGTGCAGATTTGTTGGGGAATAACCTGGAAACTTGTGCTAGACAAAGATTTTGTTGGAGGGTAACCTGGAAACTGGTGTTAAACATAGGTCTTATTGGCAGTTAGCCTGGAAACTGTTGCTAAGTACTGGCCTGTTAATTAAATTGAGTTCAACCTTGGGTCAGGTTCTCTAAAATGGAATCTGAACTCAAAAGATTTGGACTCTCAATATCAATCTTGGCAGTCTGACACCCTGAGCTAGGAGAAAACAATATTTCCTTATTTCAGTTACTCGGAAAGTATACATTTTTTGAGGACTGGATAACCACTGCCTGTCTGATATTACAGTAGCCATTTTGTTTTATGTGTGCAGCCAGCCATCTCATACTGTTAACAAGGAAGTTTCCTTATGTGCTGTTACTGCATAACTTTCTCATGCCAGAATTCATTGTATATTTTGTTATGTTCTATGTTTTGGTGACCTTGGAAACTCCCTAAACCCTCACCCTCCTTTAGATCCAATCACAGTACACTTTCCATTCCCAAAAACTCCCTGGGTAATTGCCATTCTTCTGGACAGAAAGATAAACATACATGGGTAACTGACATCCTGCTTGGCGAGTTGAGAAATGAATGCTAGGCAAGTCATCCTGCCCCAGTTGAATAACTCAACAATGGGAATAGGATATCCCCTATCCCAAAATCCTGATCGATAGAATGACTTGGCACAGACATTTGTGGATTTCAGGCTTGAAAGCTCGGTGGCATTATGAAGAAGGCTCTCAGTGACATCCCCTAGATCTGACTTATACCCCGATCGACCAGTTCTGAATTGCGTATTCAAAAAACTGCCCTGTCCAAATGTATGTGTCCTGCCTCAGCCTCCCTAGTGTTTGTGTTGAAGGTTTGAACCACTATACCAAAAGGTTTCATGTTAGTCATGAAAATTATACCCTGAAAAGTTGCTGCAAACACTCAATTAGCAAGTATCTGTTAATGCTTTCAGGAGAAGTATAGGAGTATCCTGCTGCCAGCAGCTGATCATTGACTATTAACCAAGAGATTAACAAATTCTATTGTGTAATACGTGACTCTCTTTGAAACTTCTAGTATAATAAGTATTTTTGACCAAGTATTAATTTCTTAGCCCTGAACATTGACTATTCCTGAATCCAAGTGTATAGATGATTTTGGTTACTTTATATTTATTTTGATAAAAGCACCATGACCACACCATTTTATAAAAGAAATAATTTATTTAGGAATTATAGGTCCAGACTATCAAGAAGTCCATCATCACAGTGATGGGGAACACAGTAACAGGTAAATAGAATGATGCTGGAATATCACCAGAAAGTTCATGTCACAATCTACAAATACAGAACAGAAAAACAGAATTTTTGGGAGGCTTTTGAAACCTTAAGCCTGCACCAGTGACACACTTTCTCCAATAAAGCCACATCTCCTAATCCTTTTCCAATTGCCAAGAGATGGGGACAAAATATTCAATGTCCATATTTTAATGAATATTTAATTTATTTAAACTGACATAACCACCATTGGTGTCTCTGTAGGACATATTATAGCCAGCTCCTAATATGAGGAATCCCAGCACTTTACTGTTTCCTTAGATGCTATTTTAAATAACAAATTAAGTACAAACATGTAGATATGAAGATATGACAGTAATACACCATGGAATGAGCACTTGCTTTCAGGATAAAGACTGAAACATGAAGACAAATCATGGTGGCCTTGTTTTCTTTCACCTGTCAAAATGCAAATTGGAGACTCAAATCTTTTGATATATATGCAAAAAGCTTAAAAATTTCAAGTTTATTGAATCAGTTGTGACAAATTCTGTAAGCAATAAGTTTTCAAATACATGATTGAGAATAATGAGAAAATGCTTTATTGGTAATTATTTCTCATTAAATTGCAAATTATCAGTGTGATTATTATATTTCATCTCATAGAACTCATTATTTACTTACAAATCTCTGGCATTTATTTTCCTACAGGCAAATATCTGCTCTTTTTAGGAAAAGCCCAACTCAATTTCTCATAGACTTAGAAAGAATATTTTGCAAATCCATTTGGAATAACAAAAACTCGGGATAGCTAAAACTATCCTCAACAATTAAAGAACTTTTGGAAGAATCACTATCCCTGACCTCAAGCTGTATTACAGAGCAATCTTGATTAAAAAAATATGTCTGGTATTGGTACAGGGACAGGTAGTTAGATCAATGGCATAGAATTGAAGACCCAGATATGAACTCACACACTTATGATCTTTGACAAAGAACTAAAACCATCCAGTAAAAAAAAAAAAAAAAAAAAAAAAAAAAAAAAGACAGCCTTTTCAACAAATGGTGCTGGTTCAACTGGAGGTCAGCATGTAGAAGAATGCAAATTCATCCACTCTTATCTCCTTGTACAAAGCTCAAGCCCAAGTGTATCAAGGACCTCCACATAAAACCAGATACACTGAAAATAATAGAAGAGAAAGTGGGAAAAGCGTCAAACGTCAAACACATGGGAACAGAGAAATATTTCCTGAACAAAACACCAATGGCTTATGCTCTAAGATCAACAATAGAAAAATGAGACCTCATAAAATTGCAAAGCTTCTGTAAGGAAAAGAACACTGTCAGTAGGGAAAAAATGGCAACCAGCAGATTGGGAAAAGATTTATACCAATCCTACATCCAATAGAGGGCTTATATCAAATGTATACAAAGAACTCAAGCAATTAAACCCCAGAGAATCAAATAACCATATTAAAAAGGAGCTACAGAACTAAAAAAAAGAATTCTTAACTGAAAAAATATCAAATGGCTAAGAAGCACCTAAAGAAATGTTCGATATCCTTAGTCATCAGGGAAATGCAAATTGAAATGACCCTGAGATTCCACCTCACACTGGTCATAATGGCTAAGATAAAAAGCTCAGGTCCAAAAGATGCTGGCGAGGATGTGGAGAAAGAGGAACACTTCTCCACTGTTGATAGGATTGCAACCTAGTGCAACCACTCTGGAAATCAGTCTGGCGGTTTCCCAGAAAACTGGACATAGTTCTACCTGAGGAGCCAGCTATACCACTCCTGGGCAGAAACACAAAATATACTTCAAGATATAAAGGACACTATGTTCATAGTACCTTTATTTATAATAGTCAGAATCTGGAAATAAACCAGATGTCCTTGAGCAGAGCAATGGATACAGAAAATGTGGTACATTTGCACAATGGATCCATTACTACTCAGATATTAATAACAATGAATTCATGATATTCTTAGGCAAATGGATGGAACTAGAAAATATCATCCTGACTGAGGTAACCTAATCACAAAAGAACACCCATGATATGTATTCACTGATAAGTGAATATTAGCCTAAAAGCTCAGAAGACCCAAGATACAATTTACAGACTATGTAAAGCTCAAGAAGAAAAAAGTCCAAAATGTGGATGCTTCAGTACTTCTTAGAAGGGGGAATAAGAATACTAACTGGAGGAAATGTGGAGACAACGTGTGGACTAGAGTCTGAAAAAAGGCGACCCAGAGACTGCCACACATAGGGATCCATCCACATACAGTCACCAATCCCAGTCACTATTAGGGCTGCCAAGAGGTGCATGTTGACAGGAGCCTGATATAGCTGTCTCCTGAGAACCTCTGCCAGAGTGTGACAAATACAGAGGTAGATGCTGGGAGCCATCCATTGGACTGAGGATGGGTTCCCCAATGGAGGAATTAGAGAAAGGACTGAGGTAACTGAGGGGGTTTGCAAATGTATATGCCTATACATTTCAATTTCTCACTTGAATTATTACTTTCATGTCTGATGAGTCTTTGAATCTTCTAGGAAAATGGATTTGGGTTAGACTTAATTGGTGCTTCTTTTGAGTTCTATATGATGGAGACATTATCTTTCCTTAGGATCCAGACCACTTTTGAAGCACAATATATAAATAAAGCTGTATAAGGAGATTCCTGGGATCTTGTTAGAAAACTCCATGGAAACAAGTCAAGAGTCTTGCTATCTCTGTTTCTCAATGACTTGGATGGTTCTTAGAATGTGCTTTCATCCCACTCTTCCTCCAGGCACAGCAGATACAAAGACACAAATGTGTTTACTTCCCCTAGTGTTATTCACACGCCTCTACTGAAGGTATATTTTTGTTCGGTGTGACTTGCCCTTGTGGTGATATACTCAGGTAAACTTTACTAACCTTCAGAGTATTAATTGGATGACACTGAATAATGGTGGCGATTGCAAAAAATGTCTGCAACATTTTTTGGCCTTGCCTCTTAGGTTTTCTGTCATTCAAGTATTAAGCAAATGGTACCACAAATCAGGGACTAATGTCAGTGATGAGGTAACAGGGTGTGGACCCTAACAAAAGGACTTTAGTAATCATAATGGAACTAAAAACAGGGAGGGATTTCCATATGCTGAGCTGTACATAATTTAGTTTTAGTTTTAGTTTTACTTTTAGTTTTAAATGACAAGAGGAGCACAGATATTGAAATCGCAACCATGAAGATGGCTTGGCCACTCTGTGTGTGTGTGTGTGTGTGTGTGTGTGTGTGTGTGTGTGTGTGTGTGTGTGTGTGTGTGTGGTTATAAAACCCGATTCCCAGAAAAAGGAACATTAGATGAAGAAGTATGGGACAGAGTCTGAAAGAATCTTGAAAAGTCTATAAATAAAAAGAAGACATTCCTGTTCAAGTTTCAGCAGTTTGGATATTAATTTGCATATTATTAAAATACTTAAAGAATAAAGGAGGATATTAATCAAGAAAAAGGGATTGTTCATTCCTTGAATGAATGCAAGATGGATGATCAAACCTTAAAAAATGTTAAAAGAGATATGAGAGAGAGAGAGAGAGAGAGAGAGAGAGAGAGAGAGAGAGAGAGAGAGAGAGGAGAGAGGGAACAAGAGAGTAAGAGAGTGCAAGTGAGAGAAAGGGAGAGACAGACAGAGATTTCATGTTCAAGCAAAATTCAGTGTGAAAACAGCATTGAAAAGCTGTGCTGGTAATAACTCCCTCAGCTCCATTTCTGGAACCTCCAATACCTATGTCTCCTTCATTTCCTTAAAAAGACCTTGAAATACAAGATGAATAATTTTAAATTCTTTCCACTTTTTGATGAAAATTTAGGAAAGCCTAAGAGAAAAGTTAACTGTACAACAAGGCAAGCTATTGGATTATTTTATTTACATTTTAAATGCTATCCCCTTTCCCAGTTTCCCCTCCAGAAACCCACTATTCCATCCCTACTCCCCTGCTTCTATGAGCGTGCTCCCCTACCCACCCACTTATTCCCAACTCATCACCCTGACATTCTCCTACATAAGGGCATAAAGCCTTAAGAGGACTAAGGGCCTTTCCTCCCCACTGATGCCCCATAAGGCCATTCTGCTACATATGCAGATAGAGCCATAGGTCCATCCCTGTGTTCTCTTGGGATGGTGGTTTAGTCCCTGGGAGTTCTGGGGTGTCTGTTTGGTTGTTGTTGTTCTTCTTATGGGGTTGCAAACCCCTTCAGCTGGTTCACTTCGTTCTCTAACTCCTCCATTGGGGACCCTCCTCTCAGTTCAGTGGTTAGGTGCAAGCATCCTCCTCTGTATTTGTCAAGCTCTGGCAGAGTCTCTCAAGGGACAGCTATATCAGGCTCCTGTCAGCAAAAGCACCTTTGGGCACCATCAATACTGTCTGGGTTTGGTTCTCTATATAGGATGGGACCCCAGGTGGGGCAGTCTCTGGATGTCCTTTCCTTCAGTCTCTTCTCCACATGTTGCCTCTTTATTTCCTCTTATGAGTATTTTGTTCCCCCTTCTAAGAAATACTGAAGCATCCGCACTTTGGTGTTCCTTATTCTTGAGTTTCATGTGGTTTGTGAATTGTATGTTGGGTATTCTGGGTTTTTAGGCTATTATCCACTTATCAGTGAGTGCATACCATGTGTATTCTTTTGTGAATACTCACCCAAGATGATATTTTCAAGTTCCATCCATTAACTCAGTCTCATGGGCTTTATTTGGTATTTCTTGTGCAATTTCAGCAAAATGAAAGTATATAGCATATTATGCACTAAATAATCTTTTTAAAATGCAGAAGAAGAGGTGGCATTGAAAAAACCTTGCCTATTACCTCAAGGAAAGACCCAAATAACAGCCACTTGAATCTAGACTAAAAGAGATATGTGGGTATCATGTGGATACTTCACTGCCTTTAAACATAGTTATTTTCACAAATAAACTGTCTCTCACAAGTATTATAGCACAAGAGGATAAAATTTGGAAATGATCTATTTGTACCAGTAGAGCCATAAAATAGTAAACACTTAACCTTACTCTTCTTGCTCAATTAGTAAATCAGAAGAAGACTCAATCTGAACACTCATGAATTTATTTCTTTCTGTATTATCTCACGCTTAATTATCAACCAGTTTTAAGAGTGTTACAGAATGCTATAGATTTTCAAATTTCATTCATTTGTTATGATGGAAGGATCAGAAATCATTATCCAGCTGGCGACACATGGAATTTACTCATACAAACTCAATTTAAAATCCTGAGGAGGTGCTCCATGACACATCCTCCCCTGAATGAAAATAAAGGACATTTCTTTCCCAGTGATTTAGATGACTGCAAAGTCACAGTAGAATGAGAGCTATAGAAGACCTCCATGACAGCCACAACCCTTAGCAAAAATAAATAAACAAATAAATAAAAAAGAACAAAGGAAAGAAAAAAGAAGAGAAATACTCTAGACAAAAACAAACATTGAAGAAAACTCTTTAAAGTTGATAGATGTGCTGAAGTAAGCTCTCCACAGGTGCTGGCTTCCAGCAGGAATGAAGTTACATAAGAACTCAGTTTTCTTAAGTTGGCTCCTATGCTCTATTGAGTGTATTAGCAATAAAAATTAGATGTACTATTTCTTCTTCTCCTCCTCCTCCTCCTCCTCCTCCTCCACCTCCTCCTTCTTCTCTCCTCTCTCTCTCTCTCTCCAGATATATATATCTGTCAAATGGTGTATTGGACATGGGAGGACTGGAACATGAGTGTAATTGGGGAACCATGAAATTCCCAATCAATCAATAAAATATTATGTTGGACCAATAAAAGTGGAAGAAATAAATATTGGCCCCTAGCATTGGAAGTTGAATCTGCCTACTAAGAGCCAAATTAAGGCTTATGCTCCAAGGGAGACATTCTATACTAATGACTGTGTTTATGACTGGACCTTGGCATCATGATATATTCATTCTTCCATCTGGAGAGAAAGTATATTTAATTTTTCTTGGGATTTAAATTACTTCCTATTTGTATAAAACATTATTACATTTGTATTAATATCAATGTCAAATGTGCACTTATATCTTATACATTACCAGAACTACTAATCATGTTTGCATCTTTACAATTTATTATGTGAATTTTTCTGATCAATAGAATAGTGGAACTAAACATACTGGATGTAGTTTGGAGCTTTTTTCTTGGTGTCCCTGTATTACGTACAATAGTTTTACTGTTCTAACATTTTAATTGACTTGTTTACAATATAATAATACTTATGATAATCATTTATCAAAGGATGATTCCATTTATCCATAACACCTCAAATTCACCCTCTTCTGGATATCCTACTGTTAAAAAGATAAGAATGGTGAGATGTCAGAGCATGGTCCATGAATGAAGCTGTGTAAACAAATTTCTTAGACATTCTGAGAAAACCCCCCACAAACAAGAAAAGAGTCTTGTAAGACCCGGTCCTCCATAACCTATGTTGTTGTTCCTCCATAACATAGGTTATTCTTGAGATGTGCTTTTGTTTCCCATTGCCAAATGTATCAGATAGGGGTGAGTTCACTTCAGATTATTCATCACAAACAACCTGCTATCTGTTTTAATGACTCTATGGAAAAAAATCGTGAGTGTGTGTTTGTTAATTTGTTATCCTTTTGTGTATATATACATGTATATATATATGTATATATATGTATATATATGTATATATATATGTATATATATGTATATATATGTATATATATATGTATATATATGTAAGTATGTATGTATCTCGACCCATTCACCCCCAGCACTGTTTTTAAGTAGCTTTTCTATCCTGTCTGTTGGCATGAGAATTGGGAGTGTCCTATTTCTGACTAATTCAGTCAAATATTTCTCTGGATGATCACTTGGTCTGACCCTCAATTTAATATTTTTATTGCGAGTCAAAAGTTATATATATGTTTTTCTTCTCAATCATCAGGAATAAATTGTCTGATGCTATGAATAAAGTTGGATGTTGCATGAGACTTTAGTGTGGCTCATTATTAGTCTTCATCTCCCAAGTTCCATTGTTATTGTAGAGTGATAAATCACCCATAACATTATTAGAACTTTAAATATATATAGACATATATTGCTGAGTTTTATTTTACTGAACTTCAAATTACATTCCTGTCAAGAAAATAATTGGAATAATCAGAAGAACATTATGCAGGCAAAGTTATCAGAGGTAAAATAAATAAAGATAAAGTCCTCATTCTCATCCTATGCAATATTTGTTATATTTCTCCTTTCAGTGCAACTACGTTCTGATGGTCTTTTATTTGTTTTCCCTTGTATCTTTCACAAAAACACTTGCAAAAGCAAAAAATTGTTTCATACTTTTTGTAAGTCTTTTCACTTTTTTTTCCTTTTATATACTTTGGAAGGTACTAAAGCCATCACCTTAATATTAAAATTGTATCTTACTCATGTTCTATAAAGGTCTCTTTCATTTCTTCAGATGAAGTGAAGAGTTGTACCTATGAATACATGACTTGAACTTACACCAGAAATGTTTCTCTTTAATTATTCCTAGGCTTGGGTCTGGTGGCCTCTTGCTCTGAATGATCTAATCTGTAAACCTGAACTTTGAAGTCTTCAGCTTTCAGCTGCTGTTGGTAAGCTAGGCCTAGACGGTCTCAGCTTCCAAGACTTACTATTGAATAAAGTCACTCTTTCTAGTTCTTTCTGAACTCTGGCTGGCTGGTTCAACTCAGCAGTCCTGGCTCAAAATCCTCACGAAGCAGACTGATTCAAACTGCCTTCTCTAATCTTCCGATTGAATTATTTGCTAAGAAAAATTACCTCTGAATGCCAGGCACTGTACTGTACTTACTGAATGAACAGGATGAAACTGAACATCATTGCACAAACTCATGAAACTCTACTCATTCACACTCAGCATTGTTCTTTTTTCTTTCTCTCTTTATTAACTTGGGTATTTCTTATTTACATTTTAATTCTTATTCCCTTTCCCGGTTTCTAGGCCAACATCCCACTAATCCCTCCCACTCCCCTTCTCTATGTGTGTTCCCCTCCCCATTCACCCCCCATTATGACTCCCCTACAATCGCAGGACCAAGGGCTTCCCCTTCCACTGGTGCTCTTACTATGCTATTCATTGACCTATGAGCTTGGAGCCCAGGGTCAGTCCATGTATAGGCTTTGGGTAGTGGCGTAGTCCCTGGAATCTCGGGTTGGTTGGCATTGTTGTTCATATGGGGTCTCGAGCCCCTTCAAGCTCTTCCAGTCCTTTCTTTGATTCCTTCAACGGGGGTCCCGTTCTCAGTTCAGTGGTTTGCTGCTGGCATTCGCCTACGTATTTGCCCTATTCTGGCTGTATCTCTCAGGAGAGATCTACATCCTATTCCTGTCGGCCTGCACTTCTTTGCTGCATCCATCTTATCTAGTTTGGTGGCTGTATACATATGGACCACATGTGGGGCACACTCTGAATGGGTGTTTCTTCTGCCTGTGTTCTAAACTTTGCTTCCCTATTCCCTCCCAAGGGTATTCTTGTTCCCCTTTCAAAGAAGGAGTGAAGCATTCAAATATTGGTCATCCTTCTTGAGTTTAAGGTGTTCTGTGCAACTAGGGTAATTCTAGCATTTGGGCTAATATCCACTTATCAATGAGTGCATACCATGTGTGTTTTTCTGTGATTCGGATACCTCACTCAGGATGATATTTTCCAGTTCCATCCATTTGCCTATGAATTTCATAAAGTCATTGTTTTTGATAGCTGAGTAATATTCCATTGTGTAGATGTACAACATTTTCTGTATCCATTCCTCTGTTGAAGGGCATCTGGGTTCTTTCCAGCTTCTGGCTATTATAAATAAGGTTGCTAAGAACATAGTGGAGCATGTGTCTTTGTTATACGTTGGCACATCTTTTGGGTATATGCCCAAGAGAGGTATAGCTGGATCCTCAGGTAGTTCAATGTCCAGTTTTCTGAGGAACCTCCAGACTGATTTCCAGAATGGCTGTACCAGTCTGCAATCCCACCAACAATGGAGGAGTGTTCCTCTTTGTCCACATCCTCGTCAGTATTTGCTGTCACCTGAGTTTTTGATTTTGGCCATTCTCACTGGTATGAGGTGAAATCTCAGGGTTGTTTTGATTTGCATTTCCCTTATGACTAAAGATTTTGAACATTTCTTTAGGTGTTTCTCAGCCATTTGGCATTCCTCAGCTGTGAATTCTTTATTTAACTCTGAACCCAATTTTTTAATAGGGTTATTTGTCTCCCTGTGGTCTAACTTCTTGAGTTCTTTGTATATTTTGGATATAAGCCCTCTATCAGTTGTAGGATTGGTAAAGATCTTTCCCCAATCTGTTGGTTGTCATTTTGTCCTAACCACACTGTCCTTTGCCTGACAGAAGCTTTGCAGTTTTATGAGATCCCATTTGTCGATTCTTGATCTTACAGTATAAGCCGTCGGTGTTTTGTTCAGGAAATTTTCTCCAGTGCCCATTTGTTCGAGATGCTTCCCCACTTTTCCTTCTATTAGTTTGACTGTATCTGGTTTGATGTCGAGGTCCTTGATATACTTGGACTTAAGTTTCATATACGCTGGTAAGCATGCATTGATCTGCACTCATCTATATGCTGACCTCCAGTTGAATCAGCACCATTTGCTGAAAATGCTATCTTTTTTTCCATTGTATGGTTTTGGCTCCTTTGTCAAAAATCAAGTGACCATAGGTGTGTGGTTTCATTTCTGGGTCTTCAATTCTATTCCACTGGTCTATCTGTCTGTCTCTGTATCAATACTGTGCAGTTTTTATCACTATTCTCTGTAATACTGCATGAGTTCAGGGATAGTGATTCCCCCAGAAGTCCTTTTATTGTTGAGGATAATTTTAGCTATCCTGGGTTATTTTGTTATTCCAGATGAATTTGCAAATTGTTCTGTCTACCTCTCTGAAGAAGTGGATTTGTATTTTGCTGTGGATTGCATTGAATCTGTAGATAGATTTTGGCAAAATGCCCATTTTTACTATATTAATCCTGCCAATCCGTGAGCATGGGAGATCTTTCCATCTTTTGAGATCTTCTTCAATTTCTTTCTTCAGAGGCTTGAAGTTCTTATCATACAGATCTTTCACTTGCTTGGTTAAAGTCACACCAAGGTATTTTCCATTATTTGGGACTATAATGAAGGGTGTCATTTCCCTATTTTCTTTCTCGACTTATTTCTCTTTTATGTAGAGGAAGGCTGATTTATTTGAGTTAATTTTATACCCAGCCACTTTGCTGAAGGTGTTTATCAGGTTTAATTGTTCTCTGGTGGAACATTTGGGATCACTTAAATATACTATTATATCATCTGCAAATAGTGATATTTTGACTCCTTTTTTTTTCCAATCTGTATCCCTTTGATCTCCTTTTGTTGTCTGATTGCCCCAACTAGAATTTCAAGAACTATACTGAATAAGTAGAGAGAGAGTGGGCAGTCTTGTCTTGCCCCTGATTTTAGTGGCATTGCTTCAAGCTTCTCTCCATTTAGTTTAATGTTAGGTACTGGTTTGCTGTATATGGCTTTTACTATGTTTAGGTATGGGCCTTGAATTCCTATTCTTTCCAGGACTTTTATCATGAAGGGGTGTTGAATTTTGTCGAATGCTTTCTCAGCATCTAATGAAATGATCATGTGGTTTTGTTCTTTCAGTTTGTTTATATAATGGATCACGTTGATGGTTTTCCGTATATTAAACCATCCCTGCATGCCTGGGATGAAGCCTACTTGATCATGGTGGATGATTGTTTTGATGTGCTCTTGGATTCGGTTTGCAAGAATTTTACTGAGTATTTTTACATCGATATTCATAAGGGAAATTGGTCTGAAGTTCTCTTTCTTTCTTGGGTCTTTGTGTAGTCTAGGTATAAGAGTAATTGTGGCTTCATAGAAGGAATTCGGTAGTGCTCCATCTTTTTCAATTTTGTGGAATAGTTTGGATAGTATTGGTATGAGGTCTTCTATGAAGGTCTGATAGAATTCTGCACTAAACCCAACTGGACCTGGGCTCTTTTTGGATGGGAGACCTTTAATGACTGCTTTGATTTCTTTAAGAGTTGTGGGGTTGTTTAAATGGTTTATCTGTTCCTGATTTAACTTCCGTACCTGGTATCTGTCTAGGAAATTGTCCATTTCCTGCAGATTTTCAAGTTTTGCTAAATATAGGCTTTTGTACTAGGATCTGATGATTTTTTGAATTTCCTCTGATTCTGTAGTTATGTCTCCCTTTTCATTTCTGATTTTGTTAATTTGGACACACTTTCTGTGACCTCTCCTTAGTCTGGCTAAGGGTTTATCTATCTTGTTGATTTTCTCAAGGAACCAGCTTTTGGTTCTTTTGATTCTTTGTATAGGCTTTTTGTTTATACTTGGTTTATTTCAGTTCTGAGTTTGATTATCCTGCCTTCTAATCCTCCTGGGTGTATTTGCTTCTTTTTGTTCTAGATCTTTTAGGTGTGCCATTAAGCTGCTGGTATAAGCTCCCTCCCGTTTCTTTCTGCAGGCACTGAGAGCTATGAGTTTTCCTCTTAGCATGGCTTTCATTGTGTCCCATAAGTTTGTGTATGTTATACCTTCATTTTCAGTAAATTCTAAGAAATCTTTAATTTCTTTCTTTATTTCTTCCTTGACCAGGTTTTCATTGAATAGAGCATTGTTTAACTTCCATGTATATGTGGGCATTCTTCTTTTATTGTTGTTGATGACAAGTTTTAGCTCCTGATGGTCTGATAGGATGCCTGGTAATATTTCTATCTTTCTGTATCTATTGAGGCCTGTTATATGACCAATTATATGGTCATTTTTGGATAAAGTACCATGAGGTGGTGAGAAGAAGGTAGATCCTTTTGTTTTAGAATAGAATGTTCTATAAATATCTGTTAAGCACATTTGGTTCATGACTTCCCTAGTTTGTCTATGTCTCTGTTCAATTTCTGTTTCTGTGATCTATCCATTGATGAGAGTCAGGTTTTGAAATCTCCTACTATTATTGCAATGTGTGCTTAGAGCTTTAGTAAGGTTTCTTTTATGTATGTAAGTGCCCTTGTAGTTGGAGCATAGATATTTAGGATTGAGAATTCATCTTGGTGGATTTTTCCTTTGATGAATATGAAGTGTCCTTCCTTATCTTTTTGATGACTTTTGGTTGAAAATTGATTTTATTTGATATTAGAATGGCTACTCCAGTTTGCTTCTTCAGACCATTTGCTTGGAAAGTTGTTTTCCACCCTTTCACTCTGAGGTAGTGTCTGTCTTTGTCTCTGGAGGGTGTTTCCTGTAGGCAGTAGAATGCAGGGTCCTCCTCATTATGTATCCAGCTTGTTAATCTCTGTCTTTTTATTGGGGAGTTGAGTCCATTGATGTTGAGAGATATTAAGGAATAGTGATTGTTGCTTCCTGTTATATTCATATTTGGATGTGAGATTATGTTTGTGTGCTTGTCTTCTCTTTGATTTGTTGCCAAGACGATTAGTTTCTTGCTTTTTCTAGGGTGTAACTTGCCTCCTTATAGTGGACTTTACCATTTATTATCCTTTGTAGGGCTGGATTTGGAGAAAGATATTGTGCAAATTTGCTTTTGTCATGGAATAATGGTTTCTCCATCTATGTTAATTGAGAGTTTTGCTGGATACAGTAACCTAGGATGGCATTTGTGTTCTCTTGGGGTTTGTATGACATCTCTCCAGGATCTTCTGGCTTTCATAGTCCCTGGTCACAATTCTGGTGTGATTCTGATAGGTCTGCCTTTATATGTTACTTGACCTTTTTCCCTTACTGCTTTTAATATTCTTTCTTTATTTTGTGCATTTGGTGTTTTGACTATTATGTGATGGGAGGTGTTTCTTTTCTGGTCCAATCTATTTGGAGTTCTGTAGGCTTCTTGTATGTTTATGGGCATCTCTTTTTTTAGGTTAGGGAAGTTTTCTTCTATGATTTTGTTGAAGATATTCACTGGACCTTTGATCTGGGAGTCTTCCCTCTCTTCTATACCTATTATCCTTAGGTTTGATCTTCTCATTGAGTCCTGGATTTCCTGTATGTTTTGGACCAGTAGCTTTTTCCATTTTCCATTATCTTTGACAGTTTTGTCGATGATTTCTATGGAATCTTCTGCTCCTTAAATTCTCTCTTCTATCTCTTGTATTCTGTTGGTGATGCTTGTAGAGGCTCCTGGTCTCTTCCTTTGGTTTTCTATATCCAGGGTTGTCTCCCTTTTGTGCACTCTTTATTGCTTCTATTTCCATTTTTAATTTCTTCACCTGTTTGATTTTGTTTTCCTCGAATTCTGTCAGGGATTTTTGTGATTCCTCTCTATATTTATGTCTACTTGCTTATTTTTGTTTTCCTGCATTTCTCTAAGGGAGTTCTTTATATCTTTCTTGAAGTCCTCCGTCATCATGTTCAAATGTGATTTTAAATCTAGATCTTGCTTTTCTGGTGTGTTTGGATATTCAGTGTTTGCTTTGGTGGGAGAATTGGGCTCTGATGATTCCAGATCATCTTGGTTTCTGTTGCTTGGGTTCCTGTGCTTGCCCTTGCCATCAGGTTGTCTCTGGTATTACTTTCTTCTGCTATTTTTGACAGTGGCTAGACCCTCCTACAGGCCTGTGTGTCAGCAGTGCTCTAGACTTGTTTTCCTGTTTTCTTTCAGCCAGTTATGGGAAGAGTGTTCTGCTTTCAGGTGTGTAGTCTTTCCTGTCTACTGGTCTTCAGCTGTTCCTGTTGGTGTGTGTCCTGAGTCCACCAGGCAGGTCGCTTGGAGCAGAAAAGTTGGTCTTACCTGTGGTCCTGCAGCTGACCTTGCTCGTGGGGGTGGGGGCTGCTTTTGAGCTCTCTGTGAGGGCGGCAACCAGTAGGGACTGTGCTGCGTTTTCCTGGGGCCCCCGTGTACTGGGGTCCCAGATGGCGTTAGGTGTTTTCCCCTGGAGTCAGAAATATGGGCAGAGTGTAGTCTCTTCTGGCTTCCCAGGCGTGTCTGCCCCTCTGAAGGTTTACCTCTCCCTCTCACGAGATTTGGGTTCAGGGAACATTTGTCCAGGTCCCTTCAAGTCCAGGAGGTGTCTGGACCTCAGGGGACCTGCCACTTGAGTGCCCCTATCTTCCGGTTCCCAGAGGCCCTATACAGTTTCCTTTTGGGCCTGGGATGTGGGCAGGGGTGGGCAGTATTGGTGGTCTCTCCTGCTCTGCAGTCTCAGGAGTGCCCTCCTGTCTGGGTAGTGAGCTCTCTCTTCCATGGGATTTGAGAGCAGGGAGCTGTGGGCTGGGATCAGCAAGGTTAAGGCTCCAACTAACAACTGGAAGTGTAGGGTCCCAGAGGAATTTTGCCTCTGTGTGTCCTGAGTCCACCAGGCATGTTGCTTGGAGCAGAAAAGTTGGTCTTACCTCTGGTCCTGCAGCTGAAGTTGCTCCTGGCGGGCTGCTTTTGAGCTCATTGTGAGGGTGGCAACCAGGAGTGCCTGGGCTGCCTTTTCACCGGGCCTGGGTGCACCGGGGTCCCAGATGGTGTTAGATGTTTTCCTCTGGAGTCAGAAATGTGGGCAGAGTGTAGTCTCTTCTGGCTTCCCACGTGTGTCTTCCCCTCTGAAGGTTTAGCTCTCCCTCTCACGGGATTTGGGTGCAGGGAGCTTTTGACCCGGTCCCTTCAGGTCCAGGTGGTGTCTAGAATTGTTCTTATGTAGCTTTTCTTTCCTGTTGGCATGAGAATTGGGTGTGTCCTATTTCTGACTAATTCAGTCAAATCTTTTTCTGGATGATCACTTGGTCTGACCCCCAATTTAATATTGTTGTTGGGAGTGATGGGTGTACTAAAATCCCGTCTGTATTCCTCCTGGAGTGGTTAAAGGTGTGAACTGAATGGATGCCTCTATTCCAGCTGCATCACACTGAGCTATGTTTTTGGATATAAATCCTTGCCAGAGGAGCCAGGTTGCTGGATTAAAATTCCTCTACAATGTTCATGTCCCTTTCAATTCAGTGGTATATCTTTCTTAGGCTTTCAAGTTTTTGAAATTATTGAAAGAAAAAAAAATACAAAGACTTATACACTTGAAGATACAGATACAATTTCAAAAGAATAAACTGTTTAAATAATAAAATACAGCCAATCTTAAAGACTCCTGATTTTCTATTTTTACTTAGAGCTGAATAAATGTAAGAAATAATACACTTAGAATGCCATTTGAATATAAGAATATAGAAGGTTCATGCTGTGCCTTATATTATTTTATCGTGGCTTAATAAGCATATATCCTATTCAAATAATATACATACAATACAAATTACATACAAATGAATATCAAATTCTCTATGCTTACTTTTAAATTAATAAACTAAGGCCATTATGAATTTAACTGAGTTTCATAATTAATTTTCATGTTTGAAGAATGAGATTAGAGAAGAAATGAAAATAATAATTAAAAAGAAGTTTTTTTAATAAATTGCTAAATGAATTATTTGCATCTATCTTTCAGGGAGATTTTTTCTTTTATCTCAACTCCTTACTTGATGCCAAACAAATTAACCAACTTGCATTAAACACTCATATTCTTTGATGCATGAGATGGTAAGGGCACTTGTTGTCAATAGGGATAGCGAGATTTCTAACTCAAACATACAGGGAAGAGAGAAACAACATTTAGAACATTGCTCTCTTTCATTTTGAAGGTGTTGTAGAATGCACTACATGGGCTTGTATAAGTAAACACAGCACCTCACGCACACAATCACACATACATGCATGTATGAAGACAAGAAATGTTTATAACACTAAAACAAAAATAATATGTAGTATCATCACAGTAAATGTTCCATTTTATTTCGAATCTTCTTTGTCAATCTCATTCTTCATATTAATGAGGGCATTATAAAAAATAATAAAGCCATTAAGAAAGACAAAAACAATGTTTTTGCAGATGTACCTAGTGGTTTAAGGTAAAACATTAACTAAAATATTCAAACAAAAAACATTATTGAAAAATCGAACAGCAAAAGCAAAACTCTACTGAATACTGTTTTTGTTTTGAAGATAGTCCTGTATCTTATGCTTTCTTCAAATTTATTTCATAGCTGAAGATTACCTTCTATTTCCGATCTCCCTTGCTTTACCACCCAAATGCTAGGATTTCATGTGTATTTACATATTTCTGGGAATCAAACTCAAGAGTTTGGTTTATTATGCAACCTAGAAAAATTGATTGTTTTCAATACTTTCCTCATGATTGTTTTTGTCTATTCACAACCATTTTCATGCCCTCGATCATACTTCTTTATTTCTGAAATGTCTCCTCAATCTTACTGTGGTGTTTTGATTGAGAATTTCAACCCTCCCAAAGGCTTATATGTTTTCATGCTTAGTCTCCAGTTAATGGCACTTTCAAGAAAGTATTAGAATGTTGTGGTCTTGTCGAAGAGGGTGTGTCACTAGGCGTGTGCTTTGAGTTTTCATAATCTTATATATGACAGGCTTGGTCTCTCTCTCTCTCTCTCTCTCTCTCTCTCTCTCTCTCTCTCTCTCTCTCTCTCTTGTTTCACTATTTTCTGAGTCCTAAGAATTAGAATGTAAAACTCTCATTTCCTTTTCCAGTGCCATGCTAGCTTGAGAGCAGTCATGAATTAAGACCCTGAAGCAGTAAGCAAGTGCCTGTTGGTTTCTTTTATAAGAATTGCCATTATCATGGCACCATCCCAGAGCAATACTATACTGGCTTAGACACTTTCTGTAATGAAAGTCAAAGATAGAGTAGAATCTGTTCATTCAAATTTAAATGTCAGTTGTGTATTGTCTCTTTCTCTCATCTACTTTAATTAGTGATTATTATAAATATTTTCAAATCACAGATGATTTGGATGACAAAAAATGTATTATCCACCCAACATGGAATTTTGTTGATCCATAAGGAATGAAATAATGGCATGTGCCAAAAATATAAGTAAATGGAGATTTTGTGTTAAGCAAAATGAATGATATTTGTTGTTGTAAAAATATAAAAATAAAAAAAAGTATGGTTGTCTTTTCCCCCGCTAGCTCTGTACCGCGGTGCCCCAAGATATCTGCTAGATATCTTGGCAGAAACACAGCCCAGCCACACACTTTCCTACTCTCAAACCCCCATGTTAAAGAACACACAACACAGTAAACTTAGATCCAATTGGTAAAATATAATTGCCCACTTAAACATGCCAAGCCCGGTACCATCCATCCCTTGAGAACATTAATAACAACCTGTAAATACACAGAGCAGAATCTTAACATCACCTGCCATCTTGTCCTGCCATGGCTTCTCCCGTCTCTCAGTCTTGTCTCTTCTCTCTCCCCGTCTCCTCCTCTTCCTTCAAACTTCTCTCCCGCCCATCCTTCCTTCTCTTCCAATGACAGGCCTCCTTCTATCCTGTACCTGCCCCTCACCAGTACTTTACAAATGCAATGGAGGTGGCTCTGGTGAAGTCACCTGAGTTCTGAGCCCTTGACTAGGCAGCTGTCCTTGGGGCAGTGGAATTAGCATCAAAATACAGTAACTTCAGGGCAAACCACAACATTTCACCCTTTTTGTCTAATTAAAAAAAACTTTTCTCTCAAATATAAGCTGAGCACAACTACTATCATTTTGTAATTAAGAGCACAAAATATATCTAACACCCAGTCCAACACTATATCAGTTAAACAGAACATTTAGTTATCCATTCCAGCTTAAGAAAGGCTTAAAATCTGTATTATATCTTGGCTAGCTTGTATATTACCTGATAACTATCCAATAAAATATGTATATTTAGAGTTAAACAGCCTGATAGGCTATGAGAATATAATGTCTTCAACCCCGTCAGAAATCTGGGAATGACCAAATATCTATACACATAGGAAGCCTAACACGGCTTCCAGAACTTAGAGGTTGTAGAGACAAATCTCCACTAGCACAGTCCCCTGTTAGCAACATGTGAGCACAAGTCTTCAGCCTTCTGGCCCAAAATCAACTGACAGACTCTAGAAATGCAGATTTTGAAGGGCTGATCACCCTGTCTTGGCAGAGTTTATCAGTCAACTATACTGCATAATTTGTCCTTTTCTGGACAGTATTAGTCTGCAAATGAAACAGGCAGTTTTGTCTAGTGGCTGCCTAGCCACAAAGTATTGCCTCACCTGGAGGTAGAGATGTTCACATTCTTCATTAAATCCACCAAAGGGTAACTGTTAGGAGCAGATATGTCTCAACAAAAGATAAATAACTTTAAATCTCTAATTTTGTGGATTTCTCACGTTTTTGAAAACCACCTATCTATATAAGACAATCTGTACTGTTGTCTTTATATCTTAATAAAATCTTGATGTTCTCTCAAAAAGTCAGTAATATATTTGCTGTTTGGCCCTTAACTCACATGTGTAATCATCTCAGACGTTTTTAATGACAAGAATAGAAAGACTGGCTCTAAACCTTGTACTTTTAAACTTTTTGACAAAAAAATTCTATACAAAAACAAAGATACGATTTAAGCTTAGTTACCAAATGAGATTATGACTGTATAATTCAATCTAATTCCTCCCTGTTAAATTACAACCAATTTTAAATTCCTCATAAAAACAACTTTAGAATAAAGTCCCCCAAAGTCCAGGGAATTGGAGCAACGACTCCTCCATAACTTCTTCAAGCTGTACATGGGCGTTGAGATATCCTTAGGGGTAGGGGGTAGGAAGAATGAAGCAAATGCTGTAGCACGATGTATCCTGACTGGACCCAGCTGAATGTCCTTGAGACCAGGATTCGAAGTAGGCACATTCTGTAAAATACAACTCTCAAGACAAAGTTTAGAATACAGATATCTTTTTGTTTGATTCTCCTGAATAAGTTTTTCAGGCGGTTTACCTCTATCAAATCTGATCAGTATGATTCTGTGAGGTTTCCAGAGCCTAATCACACTTTTTAAAACACAAAGACAAAATCTTTCTCCCAAAATACTGTATTCCTTAGTCTGAAACCAGAAAAGCTTGTATCTTGCACTCTCTCCCAGAGTAATAATATAATCATAAAACTCAAAGTCACACCCATCATGAATATTAAACAATTTTTTAAAAAAGGAAGTAAGCGGGGCAGAACCCCACGAGCGAACTTGAGCCTCGGGACCAAAGGTAAGACTAACTTATCTGCTGCAAGTGACTTGCCGGGTGGAATCGGGACAACAGAGGCAGAATCCCTCTAGGACCAGGCACGTCCTGGGTTTACCGGAAGTCCCACACCCGCGGATCCCGGCCCGCAGCAGCTCTCTGCTCCCAGAACCTGTGGGAGAGATGCCTTACCGCCTGGTCAGGTGGGCACTCCTGAGGCTGCAGAGCAGAAGAGACCACCAACACTGCCACCTGCCCCATCCCTGGCCCAAGAGGAAACTGTATAAGGCCTCTGGGCTCCCGTGGGGAGAGGGCCCAGGTGAGGCAGGAGCCCCTGCCTGAGACACCACCAGAACCTG